>NW_016949257.1:28064-28948 GCF_001483705.2 Eufriesea mexicana
TATCTTTCCTTTTTAAATATTTGCTTCCTCTGTTTCGTAGTCTTTTTGAACTCCACGAAGGATATTGATATGCCAAAGTAATTAGTTTAATTTTATTCTTTAACGGAATATCGTTTAACATTAATTTGTCCTTTTCTTCTTCTGGTACATACCATTCATCATTCACAGAATTTTCGTATGTGATTTCTTCGTATACATTTTCATGATCCAATTCATTGTGATCAATCGAGCATTCTTTTACCACTATTTGCTGCTCATTTAATAGGTCAATAATATATTCCGTAAGCTTTTCGCCAATCGTCATTGTTATATCAGAAATTGTAGAAAATTCTTCATTGGCAATTAAATTTTCATTGCGTAAGCACTGTTCTAAATATATGAGAGCAACCTTTAATAGTTGTTTCACATTCGTATTAATGCTAAATTCATCGCAAACTCGAATTCATCTCGACGTTCGTTAGTGTCCTTATCAGTTTTAGTTTCTCCTTGGAGTTTCTCGAAAACGAGTAACAATAAACAGCGGTCTCAGATTCGACTTGACCGCGCGTAAGGATTGTATGAACGGAATCTTTGTGGCAGTATTGAATGCGAGTGAAAAGTGTTTTAGAATGCGAGGATAAAATAAATCTGTTAGAATACGAGCGAATCGGTTTGTTGTCATAGCCAGAAGAGACAGGCGGCCGAGAAGCATTGAAAGTCGACGTTTAGAGCATACTCATGACAAGATTTATTACGTTTATATTTTAATTACGTTTACTCTGTTGCCCATCCAACATTCCTACGATATATACCTGGATCTATTGAGTGTATCAAATGAAAGTTTTTTTTATTCTTCCAGTAAGTATAGACAATTTATTTACAATTTATTTAAAATCTGCTGTAGG
>NW_016949258.1:0-841 GCF_001483705.2 Eufriesea mexicana
TCCGTTATAGCTTGGAGAATGGATCGCCTAACGCCTTCAATCCAATGGCAAGTACAGTCACCTTCTTGCCAGAGGGTAGGTCTATTGAAAATCTATAGTCTGTTATAGCTTGGAGAATGGATCGCCTAACGCCTTCAATCCAATGGCAAGTACAGCCACCTACTTGCCAGAGAATAGGTATATTCATAATATATAGCCTGCTATAGCATGGAGAATAGATCGCCTAACGCATTCAATCCAACGGCAAGTACAGCCATCTACTAACCAGAGAACAGGTCTATTCAAAATCTACAACCTGCTATAGCTTGGGGAATAGATCGCCTGACGCCTTCAATCGAATGGCAGGTACAGCCATCTATTTGCCAGAGAATAGGCCAATTCAAAATGTATAATCTGTTATAACTTGGTGAATAGGTCGCCTAATGCCTTCACCCAACTGCAAGTACAGCCACCTACTTCCCAGAGAATAGGTTTATTCAAAATCTATAATCTGTTATAGCTTGGTTAATAGGTCGCCTAACGTCTGCAACCACTCGCAAGAACAGCCATCTACTTGTCAGAAAATAGGTGTATACAAAGTCTATAACCTATTCCAGCTTGGTGAATTGATCGCCCAACTCCTGCAATCCAATGGCAAGTACAGCCATCTACTTACCAGAGAAGAGGTCTATTCAAAATCTATAACCTGTTATAGCTTGGTGTGCAGATCGCCAATCACATAACGCCTTCATCCCAATGGCAAGTACAGCCATTTACTTGCCAGAGAATCGGTCTATTCAAACTCTGTAACCTGCTATTCCTTGGTGAATAGCTCGCTTAACGCCTTCAATATAATGGCAGG
>NW_016949259.1:0-609 GCF_001483705.2 Eufriesea mexicana
ATTCACCAAATTGTAGTATATAGCACACAAGTCAAAGCTACCATGTCCTAACCGAACCAAACCCAATATAACCATGCGTAACATATCAGAACGTAACGTGTCGAGACCACTACTGCTGGCCGCCCCAGAGTCAAGCAGAAAATATTAGAGGACAGTGAAGCGCTGAAAACCATCGTATTGCAGTGTATAGCACAAAAGTTTAAGGTATCCTAGCATAACCTGTCGACGTAGCATAACCTAACCAAGTGTTGACTAACCCAACTTACCGTGCCGAGACCATAATTGCTGGCCCACCCAGTGCCAAGGAGAACATGTTAGAGCATAACCTAGGGCAGAAACGCACCGAATATCAGCGTGCAGCATAGAAGTCGAAACTATCCTATCCCAACTTGACCATATGTATCGTAACAAAACGTAGCATGACTCAACCTTATGTCACGAGAGCTCTATTGCTGCCCTACCCAAAGCCGAGCAGAACATAGTAGAGGAGAGTAGTGTTCAGAAACCCATAGGATCGCAGTGTACAGCGGAAAAGTCACAGCTATGCTATCCTAACCTAAACAACCGTAATATAACCAAACGTGACGTACCAAACTCTGACGTACCGTG
>NW_016949260.1:0-235 GCF_001483705.2 Eufriesea mexicana
TTGTGTGAGGTTACGTTTGGTAATGTTGCGGTTGGTTAGGTTAGGAGAGTATAGGCTTGACCTAAGTGCTATTGTCCGCTATTAGATGGATTTTTGCTCCATACAGTGCGATAATATTTTCAGCTTGGCACTGGGAAGGCAAGCAATAGTTGACTCGGTATTTTGGGCTGATCTAGGTTACGTTTGGTTATGTTACGGTTGGTTATGCCGCGAGAGGTTAGCAGTGACTTTAGTG
>NW_016949261.1:0-884 GCF_001483705.2 Eufriesea mexicana
TCCATCCATACGGCCATCAATCCATACATTCATCCATCCATACATAAATACATCCACACAGCCATACATCCATAAGTCCTTCCATTCGTACGTCTATCATTCGATACATCCATCCATCCATACATCCATACATGCAGACAGCCATACATCCATACGTACATACTTCCGTACATCCGTCCATCCATACCCCAATCCATCCGTATTCCCATCAATGCAAACAACCATTCATCCATACATACATACATCCATACATCCATCTTCCCATTCATCCATCCATCCATACATCCACCCATCCATACATCCACATATCCATACATCCATCGAAATATACATCCTTACATCCATACATGCATACATCCATACATTCATATATCTATACTTCCATACGTACGTACATCCATACATGCATACATCCATACATACATACATCCATTCATGCATCCATACATACATCCATCCATCCATTTATTCATACAACCATACATACATCCATTCTTACATCCAGCCATCCGTATATCCAGACATATATAGATCCATACATACATACATCCGTACATACATACATTCGTACATTCACACGTACATACATCCATACATACATACATCCATATATTCATCTATACACACATCCGTGCATACATCCATCCATACACCGATCCTTAAATCCATTCATCCACACATCCATACATCCATCGAACCAAACATCCATCCATCCATACAAGCACCCATACATACACCCATCGATCCATACATCTATACATCCATACATCCATCCATCCACACATCCATACATCCATAAATCTTTCCATTCGTACGGCTAACATTCGATACATCCTTCCATCCATACATCCATACATACATACATCCATACAACCATACATTCA
>NW_016949262.1:0-1341 GCF_001483705.2 Eufriesea mexicana
ATGCACGAATGTATGGATGTACGGATGTATGGATGTATGGATGTATATCTGTATGGATTTATGGATGGATGGATTTATGAGTGGATGGATGTATGGATGCATTTACGGATGTATCTATGGATGTATGTATGGATGAGTGAATGTGGGTATTCATGGATGTATGGATGTACGTATGGATGGATGAGTGCATGGATGGATGGATTTATGGATGTATGGATGTTTGGATGTATGTATTTATGAATGTATGGATGCAAGATTTTATGGATGTATGCATGTATGGATGAATGGATGTATGGATGTATGGACGTATGGATGTACGAATTTATGGACATGTATGGATGTATGTATGGGTGTTTGTATGAATGGGTGGATTTATTGATGGATGGATGTATGGAAAGATGGATGTATGAATGGATGTATGTATGGATGAATGGTTGTGTGGATGGATGGATGTATAGGTGGATTGGGGTATGTATGGACGGATGTACGTATGTATGAATGGATGGATGTATATATGTAGGGATGTATGGACTTATGGGTGTATGGTTGTGTGGATGGATGGATGTATGGGTGGATAGATGTATGGATCGCTGGATGAATGGATGGGTGGGTGTATGGCTTGATGGATTTATGGACGAATTGGTGTATGGAAGGATGAATGTATGGATTGATGGCCGTATGGGTGGATGGATGTATGTATGTGGGGATGTATGGATTTATGGGTGTATGGTTGTGTGGATGGATGGATGAATGGGTGGATAGATGTATGGATCGCTGGATATATGGATGGATGTATGTATTGATGTACAGGTGTATGGATGCATGAATGTATGGTTGTGCGGATGTATGTATATATGGATGCACGGATGGATGGATGTGTCGAATGATAGACGTACGAATGGATGGATTTATTCATGTATGGATGTGTGGATGTATGGATGTATGGATGGATGGATGTATGGGTGGATAGATGTATGGATCGCTGGATGTATGGATGGGTGGTTGTATGGCTGGATCGATGTATGAACGAATTGGAGTATGGATGGATGAATGTATGGATTGATGGCCGTATGGATATATGGATGTGTGTATGGTTTGTGGTATGGTTGGACGGATGTACGGATGAATGGATGTATGGATGGCTTGAGGTATGTATGGATGGATGTATGGATGAATGAATGGATGGATGTAGGAATTCATGGGTGTATGGATGGGTGGATGGATGTATGGATGTATGGATGTATGTCTGTATTTATGTATGAATGTACGAATGTACGTATGTACCAATGTATGGATGCAAGGATCTCTATATGTATGGATGTATGGATGGCTGGATGTATG
>NW_016949263.1:0-661 GCF_001483705.2 Eufriesea mexicana
GACCCATCATCGCTCGTGACATTAACAGCGGACAACACAGTACTGAGTACACCTACCAAAATTGTACTGCAGCCGATGGATTTATTTGCTCACTAATAATATAGGATTCACAGTATTTCTTGAATTATCAATGTATGCATCAGTTACGCATAGAGGCGTTTACAATTCCAAGCTTTTACGTCCACAAATTACGCCGGTAGTCGTTTGATTAACCTATTCAGTGATGATTTAAAGATAATTGCATCCCTAGGATGTCAATGTTCTGAACTGTTATCGCTCGAGGCATTATCAATTGACGGAACAGTAACGTATACAGCCTTCATCACAGTACCTTAGCTGTTGGATAAATTTGTTCACTGATAATTCAATTTCAACTGCAACACTAGAATAACCTGCTTATAAAACCGTTATGGCTAGACACGTTTACATATGACAGTACGGTACTTAGTTGCACCACCAACAGAACGCCACGCAGCCGCTTAATTAACATGTTCAATAATGATTCAGATTACGTAGAAATTATGGAACGATGAAGGACAGTTGCGATATAGCTGGAGATGTTTTCAATTGACATAACGGAACTGATTGCAGCCGTCAGCACACTACTGCAGCCGTTGGATTAATCTGTTCACTGATGACTTAAATTCCACAACAGTTCTAG
>NW_016949264.1:0-747 GCF_001483705.2 Eufriesea mexicana
GTGAGCTAGCTTTCTTTCATAAATAAGGAGGAAAGATTCTATTGGCGTACAATAGCCATTGTAAAGTTTTAGAATCTGGCGGGAATATTCAATTTCATTCACATTTTCTACTAATATCGTTGTGAGCTGACTTTGGTGCATAAATTAGGAGGAACGATTCTATTGACGTGCTGCAGCCATTGCATTGCTCCAGGATCTGGCTGGAGAATACAATTTTATTGACGTTTTCGACATATATCGTGGTGAGCTAACTCCCTTGCATACGTAAGGAGGAAGAATTCTATTGGCGTACAATAGCCACTGCAATGTTTTAGAATCCGTCTGGAATATTCAATTTCATTGACATTTTCTACTAATATTGTTGTGAGCTGTCTTTGGTGCAATAAATAAGGAGGAAAGATACTTTTGACGTGCTGTAGCCATTGCATTGCTACAGGATCTGGCTGGAAAATACAATTTTATTGTTATTTTCGACTAATATCGTGGTGAGCTAACTCCCTTGTATACGTAAGGAGGAAGAATTCTATTGGTTTACTATAGCCATTGCAATGCTGTAGAATCAGGCTGGAAAATACAATTGTATATACATTTTCGACTTATATCCTCGTGAGCTGATTTTCTTGCATAAATAAGGAGGAAAGATTGTAGTGGCGGGCTATAGTCATTGCAATGGTATAGAATCACCCTGGAAAATTCAATTTTAATGACATTTTCGACTAATATCGTGGTGAGCTAACTTTCGTGCAT
>NW_016949265.1:0-1272 GCF_001483705.2 Eufriesea mexicana
TCTGGGTTAGGTTCGGGTAGCTTAGACGTTTCTGATATACGCTGCGATCATATGGATTTCTGCCTTCTAATCTCCACTATTCGGTTCTGCTTGTGTCTAGGGTGGCCAGCAGCAGTGGCCGCGGCACGTTAGTTTGAGGTATATAACGTTCGGTTATGTTACGTTTGGAATGGTTAGGATAGGACAGCTTTGACTTCTAAGCAACACACCGTTATTCGGTGGACAGCTGCACTCTTCTATGCTCTAGTATATTCTGATTGGCTTTGGGGATGTCAGCAGTAGCGCTCTCGGCAAGTCTGGCTGAGTAAGGTTGTGTTTGGCTATGTTACGTTTGGTTATATTAGTACAGGGTAGCTTTGGCTTTTATGCCACACACTGCTTTTCGGTCGATTTCTGCGCACTACGGTGCAACACTATGCTGTACTTGGCACTACGTGCCCAGCAATACTGGTCGCGGCACGTTTTGTTGAATTAGGCTATGTTTGGTTGGGTACCGTTGATTTGGCTTAGTTTCGGGTAGCTTAGACTTTTCTGATATCCAAGGAGATTCAATGGATTCCTGTGCTCTAGTGTCCACTAGCATGTTCTTCTTGGCTCTGTGGTTACCAGCAACCGTGGTCGTTGCACGTCAGTATGTGTTAGGTTACATTGGATTAGGGAAGATTAGGCTATGTTTGGACAGGGTACCTTTCACTTTTGTGATATGCACTGCAATTCGGTGGAATTCTGCGGTCCACTGTGCTCTAGCATGTTCTGCTTGCCTCTGGTTAGGGCAGCAATGGCGGTCTGGGCACGTTCGGTTTTGTTAGGTTAGGTTTGGTTATGCTACGTTTGGTTAGGCTATGACCGGGTAGCTTTGGCTTTTGTGCTACACACTGCTATTTGGCGGATTTCAGCTCTCACTGCGATCAACTATTCTCTGCTTTGATCTGGGAATGCTTGAAATGCTTGCGGCGGCGCGTTAGGTTGTGGCAGGTTACGTTTGGTTGGGTTTGGTTTGTTTCGGTTCGGTTAGGGTATCTTTGACTTCCGTGCTGTGCACTGCCATTCTATGGACCTCTCCTTTCTACTTACCTCTAGCATGCCCCGTTTGGCGATGGGGTGGCCAGCAATTGTGGGCTGGGATAGTTCGATTATGGCTGTTTACGTTTGATTAAGCTAGGTTTCGTCAGGTTTGGTTAGGATATCTTCTACTTTTTTGCTGTACATAGCTATTCGGAATATTCCAGAATCCTACATGGCTCTGCCATCCTCTCCATAGCTCGTGTGATG
>NW_016949266.1:0-514 GCF_001483705.2 Eufriesea mexicana
CCGCAACTCCTGACTCCAACAGAGCCAAGCAGAATATACCAGATCGCAGTAGAGAGCCGAGGTCCACCGCATAAGTGTGAACAGAGCAGAAGTCAAAGGTAACCTATCCTAATTCAAACAAACCGAAGCAAAGCAAACGTGACCTAACTCAACCTAACGCGCAGCGGCCTCAAGTACTAGCCTCGCTAGTGCAAAGCAGAGTATAATAGGTCACAGTAGAGAAGAGAAATCTGCCGGATAGCAGCATACAGCGCAAAAGTCAAAGTTATACTGGCCCAACCGAACCAATCATAACATAATCAAACGGAATCCAACTAAACCTAACGTGCCTAGACCACTATTGCTGACATCCGCAGAGCCATCAAGAATATACCATAGCACAGTGGAGCGCAGAAATCCGCCTTGTTGTAGTTTAAAGCACAAAAGTCACACGCTAACCAAACCAGACCGCACCTAACCTAACCAAACGAAGCATAGCTCAAAGTAATGTGCCGGTACAAGTATTGCTGTCCTT
>NW_016949267.1:0-366 GCF_001483705.2 Eufriesea mexicana
ACACTCGTACTATTCACTACTATGTGGTGGATTCCTGTGACCTACAGTGCTCTATTATATTCCTTCCGTCTCGATGGATGCCAGCAACATTGGTCGCGGCACGTTATGTTGACCTATGCTACTCTTGGTTAGGTTATGTTTGGTCAGGTTAGGTTTGGATAACTTCGTCTTTTGTGCTGCACACTGATGTTCGGTGAATTTCTGGGCTCCACATTGCTCTACAGTACCCTGCTCGTCTGTGGGTAGGCGAGAGATAGCGGTTGCGGCACATTAGGCTGAGTTGGGCTACGTTTCGTTAGGTTAGGTTAGGTCAGGTTGGGTTAGGGTATCTGCGTCTTTTGAGCTATACACCGCTCTGCGACGGAT
>NW_016949268.1:0-501 GCF_001483705.2 Eufriesea mexicana
ATAATCTTTCCTCCTTGTTCATGCAAGAAAGTTAGCTCACCACGGTATTAGTCGAAAATGTCATTAAAATCGAAATTTCCAGCGCGATTCTGCAGCATTGCAATGGCTAAAGCAGGCCAAAAGCATCTTCCCTCCTTACTTATACAAGGAAGATGGCTCACCACGATATTAGTCGAAAATGTAAATAAAATTGAATTTTCCAGCAAAATTCTATATAGCATTGCAATGGTTACAGTTTGCCAACAAAATCTTTCCTCCTTGTTTATGCAAGAAAGTTATCTCACCACGATATTAGTGGAAAATGTCAATAAAATTGTATTTTCCGGCCAGATTCTACAGTATTGCAACGGCTACAGCACGCCAAAAGGATCTTTCGTCCATAATTATGCAAGGAAGTTAGCTCACCACGATAATAGTCGAAAATGACATTAAAATTGCATTTTCCAGCCAGATTCTATAGCATTGCAATGGCTATAGCACGCCAAAAGGATCTTTCCTCCA
>NW_016949269.1:0-631 GCF_001483705.2 Eufriesea mexicana
TAAGGAGGAAAGATTCAATTGGCGTGATATAGCCATTGCAATGCTCTGGAATCTGCTAGGAAACTTCAATTTTAGTGACATTTTTGATTAATATCATGGTGAGCTATCTTTCTTGCATAAATAAGGAGGAGAGATTCTATTAGCGTGCTATAGCCATTGCAATGCTCTGGAATCTGGCTGGAAAATTCAATTTTACTGACATTTTCGACTGATAAAGGAGGAAAGATTCTACTCGCGTGCTATAGCCTCAGCAATGCTACAGAATCTGGCTGGAAAGTTCAATTTTATTGACAGTTTCGACTAATATCGTGGTGAGCTACCATTTTGCATAAATAAGGAGCGTAGATTCTATTGGCGTGCTATAGCCGTTGCATTTCTATAGTATCTTCCTGGAAAATTCGATTTTATTGACATTTTCGACTAATATCGTGGTGACCTAACTTCCTTGCATAAGTAAGGAGGAAAGATACTTTTGGAGCGCTACAACCATTGCAGTGGTGTAGAATCTGTCTGGAAAATTCAATTTTATTGACAGCTTCGACAAATATCGTGGTGAGCTAACTTCCTTGCATAAGCAAGGAGGAAATATCCTTTTGTATTGCTATAGCCATGCACTGCTCTAGAATCTGCC
>NW_016949270.1:0-1029 GCF_001483705.2 Eufriesea mexicana
GCCGCGGCGAGTTGTTTTGTTTTAGATTACGTTTGGTTAGGTTAGGACTGTTTGGATGTGGTTGGGATATTTTTGACTTTCGTGCCCTACACAGCCGCGCTGTGAGCCACTGCGATCTCCTCTCCTTTAGCATGACCCGCTTGGCGATGGGGAGGCCAGCAGTGGTGTGCTGCACACGTTAGGTTGGGATGGGTTACGTTCGGTTGTGTTATGCTTGGCCAGGTTAGGAGATGATAGCTATCACATTTCTGCTTTGAGCAGCTATTGGGTGGACTTCTGTGCTCTACTGTGATCTAGTATTATCTGCTTTGCTCTGGCAATGCTTGAAAGAGTGTCCGCGGTGCGTAATGTCGTGTTAGGTTTCGTCCGGTTAGGTTATGTTTGTTTGGGTTATATTGAGATGTTTTTGACTTTTGTACCATGCACTGCCGTTCTATCGGCCTCTAACTGTCCTCTAATATGCCCCTCTCGGCGATGGGGATGCCAGCAATAGTGGGCTAGACACGTTTGGATAGGCCAGGTTAGGTTAGGATGTCTTCTACTTTTCCCCTGTGCACTACAATGCGGCTGATTTCTGCGGTGTACTCTGCTCTAGCATTTTCTGCTTGGCTCTGGGGAGCTCAGCAATAGCGGTCGGTGTACCTTTGGTTGTGTTACGTTACGTTCGGTTAGGTTAGGTCAGGATAGGTTAGGTTATGTGATGTTAGTTTGGGTTAGGTTAGGTTAGACTTTTGTGCTGTACACTGCACTTCGGTGGATTTCTGCGCTCTACATTGGTCTACTATACTCTGCTCGACTCACTGGGTACCAGCAATTGTGGTCGCGACACGTTTGGCTTAGTTAGAATGCGTTCGATTTGGTTACGTTACGTCGCGTTAGGTTAGGGCAGCTTTGACTTTCATGTGATAAAATTCTATTAGGTGGAATATGGTGGAATTCTGCGCTCCATAGCTCTCTAATACACCTTGGTCTTATCTTTGGAGCCCAGTAATAGTGGTCGCTGCACGTTAGTTTTTTATAGGTTACGTT
>NW_016949271.1:0-554 GCF_001483705.2 Eufriesea mexicana
AGCTTTGACTTTTGTGCCACACACAGCTATTCGGTGGATTTGAGCGCTCTACAATGCTCTAATCAACTCTGCTCCTCTCTCGGGATGCCAGCAATTGCGGTCGTGGGACGTTAGGTTGAGTTATGTTACGTATGTTTATTTTAGGTTATTAAGTTTGGTTAGGATAGATTTGACTTTCGCACTGTACACGGATATTCGGTGAGTTCCTGTCCTCCGCTGTGGCCTAACATGCCCTGCTTTACTCTGGAGAGGCCAGAAATTGTGGCCGTGGCTCGTTAGGTATAGTTACGTTACGTTTGGTTAGGCAATGTTTGCATGAGTTATGTTTGGATAACTTTGATCTTTCTGCTATTCCCTCCCATTCTATCGACTTCTGCGCACTACTCTCCTCCAATACGTTCTACATGGCGATGGGGCGTCCAGCAATGATGGTCTGGGCACGTTAAGTCTTGTTGTGTTACGTTTGTCTATGTTGCGCTTGGTAAGGATAAGGCAGGACCACTCTGACGTTTGTGCAATACATTGCCATTCGGAGGATATCGGCCTCTTCGTTG
>NW_016949272.1:0-716 GCF_001483705.2 Eufriesea mexicana
CATCCGTACATCCGTACATTCGCACATCCATACGCCCATACATACATACATTCATGCTTCCATACATGCATACAGCCATACATTCTTACATCTATCATTCATACAAACAGATATCCATACATGCATACATCCATCCATCCATCCATCCACAAATGCATCCATGCATACATACGTCCACCCATACATCCATCCATCCATACGTACATATATACATCTGTACATACATCCATACGTTCATTCATACATACATCCATACGTACATACATCCACACATCTACACATCCGCGTATCCATAATTCCATCAATCTGTTCTTGCATCCATCCATCCATACATCCATACATCCATACATCCATCCAACCATACATACATCCATACATACATCCATACATACATCCATACATCCATCCATTAACACATCCATACATCCATACATACGTACATCCGTACATCCATCGATCCATATATCCATAAAACAATCCATCTATCCACCCATCCATAAATCCATGCATACATCGATACATATATCCATACATACACAAATACATTCATCCATACATACTACCATACACACATCCCTAGATACATCCGTGCATACATACATACATATATCCATAAAAACATCCATACAAACATCCATGCATTCATGCATCCTTCCATACAGCCATCCATCCATAAATACATCCAACCGTACTTCCATCCTTCCATACACCCATCC
>NW_016949274.1:0-495 GCF_001483705.2 Eufriesea mexicana
GCTGTGGATTACTGCGTTCTACTTTGCTCTAGTTTGTTCTGCTTGGCTCTGCAGTGGCAAGCAGTATCAGACTCAGCATGTTAGGTTGAGCTAGGCTACGTTCGTCTATGTTACGCTTGGCTATGTTAGGTTAGGGTAGCATAAACTCTTGTGCTATGCACTACGATTCCATGGATTTCTGCGCTTTGGTCTCCTCTAACATGTTCTGCTTTGCTGTGAGGAGGTCAGCGATAGTGGCCTCGGCACGTTAGGAAGAGGTACGCTACGTTCGGTTACGTTCCTTTTGGCTATGTTAGGTCAGCATGGCTTTGACTACTATGCTATACACTGCTGTACGGTGCACTTCTACGATCTGCTGTACTCTAGTGGGCTCTGCTTGACTCTGGGAGGCCAGCAACTCTAGTCCAGGCAAGCTAGTACGAGCAATGTTACGTCTGTCTCGGCTTGTTTTGGTTATGCCTGTAAATTGTAGGTTTGACTATTGCGCTGTACACT
>NW_016949274.1:506-804 GCF_001483705.2 Eufriesea mexicana
CTTTTCGGCCGACACCTGCGATCTGTATTGCTCTGATAACCTCTGCTGTCTATCGGAAGGCCAGTGATAGTGTCGTGTCACGTTTGGATGGGTTAGGTTTCGCAAGGTTAGGTTACGTTAGGTAACGTTCTGTTCCGATTGCTTCGACATTCTTGCTATGCGCAGCTATTCTGTGTATTTCTGCACTCTACATTGCTCTGGTATGCTCTGCGCGACTCTCGGCGTGACAACAATATTGATCGAGGCACGTTAGGTCGAGTTATGTTACGTTTGGTTGGGTAAGGTTTGGCTAGGTTTG
>NW_016949275.1:0-1238 GCF_001483705.2 Eufriesea mexicana
CGCCTTCAATCTAATGGCAAGTACAGCCAACTTCTTGCCAGGGAATAAGTCTATTCAAAATCTGAAGCCTGTTAAGGCTTGGTGAATAGATCGCCAAACGCCTTCAATCCAATGGCAAGTACTACCATCTACTTGCCTGACAATAGGTCTATTCAAAGTCTATAATCTGTTATAGCTTGGTGAACAGATCGCCCAACGCCTTCAACCCAAGGGCAAGTACGGCCATATACATGCCAGAAAATAGGTCTTTTCAAAATCTATAACCTATTATAGCTTGGAGAATAGATCGCCTATCGCCTTCAATCCTATGGCCATTGCAGTCATGTACTTGCAAGAGAATAGGTCTATTCAAAGTCTATAATCTGATATAGCTTGGTTAATAGGTCGCGTAGCGTCTTCAACCTATGGCAAGGACAACAATCTACTTGCCAGAGAATAGGCTTTTCAAAATGTATAACCAGATATAGCTTGGTGAATAGATCGCCAAACGCCTTCAATCCAATGGCAAGTACAGCCTACTACTTGCCATAGTATAGGTCTATTCAAAGTGTATTATCTGTTGTAGCTTGGTGAATAGGTCGCCTATCGCCTGCAATCCAATGTCAAGTACAGCCATGTACTTGCCAGAGAATAGGTCTATTCAAGGTCTATAATCCGTTATAGCTTGGTTAATAGGTTGCGCAGCGTCTTCAGCCAAAGCCAAGAACAGCCATCTACTTGCCTGAGAATAGGCTTTGCAAAATCTGTATCCTGTCATAGCTAGGTGGATATACCGCCTAACGCCTTCAATCCAATGGCTAGTACAGCCATCTACATGTCAGAGAATAGGTCTATCCAAAATCTATAATCTGCTATAGCTTCGTGAATAGATCGCCTAACGCCTTCAATCCAATGGCAAGTACAGTCATCTACTTGCCAGAAAATAGGTCTATTCAAAATCCATAATCTGCTATAGCTTCGTGAATAGATCGCCTAACGCCTTCAATCCAATGGCAAGTACCGCCATCTACTTGCCTGACAATACGTCTATTCAAAATCTATAATCTGTTATAGCTTGGTGAATAGTTCGCCTGCCGCCTTCAATCCAATGGCAAGTACAGCCATCTACTTGCCAGAGAATGGGTCTTTTCAAAATCAATAATCTGTTAAAGCTTGGTGAATAGATCGCCTAACGCCTTCAATCCAATGACAAGTACACCATTCTACTTGCCAGAGAATAGGTCTATTCAAAATCTATA
>NW_016949276.1:0-232 GCF_001483705.2 Eufriesea mexicana
TTGGGTTGAGATATATTACGCTTGGTTGTGTTGGGTTAGTCGGGGCAAGGTCAGGATAGCTTTGACTTTTGCCCAATACACTGCTGTTAGGTGGCATTCTGGGCTCTACTGTGCTTCACTATTTCTGCTTGGCTCTGGGGAGGCCAGCAGTAGTTGTCTCGGCACGTAAGCTTAAGTTATGTTGCGATTGTTTGTATTACATTTGGAGAGGTTAGGGAGGGAAAGCATGGAC
>NW_016949277.1:0-374 GCF_001483705.2 Eufriesea mexicana
CTATAGAATCTGGCTGGAAAATCCAATTTTCTTATCATTCTCTCCCAATATCGCGGTGAGCTACCTTTCTTGCACAAATAAGGTGGAAAAATTCCGTTGGCGTGCTATAGCCGTTGCAGTGCTATAGTATCTGGCTGGAAAATATAATTATATAGACAGTTTCGAATAATATCCGGTTGAGCTAACATTCTTGCATGAATAAGGAGGAACGTCTCTATTGGCGTGCTATAGCCATTGCAATGATATATAATCTGGATGGAAAATTAAATTTTATTGACATTTTCGACTAATATTGGGGTGAGCTGACATTGTTTCATAAATAAGGAGGAAGGATTCTATTGGCGTGCTATAGCCATTGCAACGCCATAGAATCA
>NW_016949278.1:0-515 GCF_001483705.2 Eufriesea mexicana
ACCTGACCTAACCTAACCAAACCCAACTTACCCAAACTTTTCCTAACCTAACATAACGAAACCAAATCTAACATGACATAACCTAACCTAGCTAACCTAGCTTAACCTAACCTAACATAACCTAAACCAAACAATCCTAACCTAACCTAATTAAACCTAACCTAAGCTCACCTATCCTAACCTAACCTATCGTAAGCTAGCCTAACCTAACCTAACCTAAGATAACCTAACCTGAC
The DNA here is from genome assembly GCF_001483705.2 of Eufriesea mexicana. Taxonomy (NCBI): domain Eukaryota; kingdom Metazoa; phylum Arthropoda; class Insecta; order Hymenoptera; family Apidae; genus Eufriesea; species Eufriesea mexicana. Next base: position 237 of record NW_016949278.1, read on the forward strand.
CTGACCTGACCAGTCCTTACCTGACTTCACTTTACCTGACCTTACCTGGCCTGACATGGCCTGGACTGATGTGACCTGGCCTATCCTGGCCTGACCTGACCGAACATGACCTCTCCTGACCTGACTTCACCTGACCTGACATAGCCTAAACTGACCCGATCCGGAATAGTGCCCTTACCTGAAATGGCCTGACCTGTCGTGACCTTACCTGGCCTGGAATGGGCTGACATGACCAGACATGACATGAGCTAACCTGACCTGGACTGGCCAGACATGGCC
>NW_016949279.1:0-916 GCF_001483705.2 Eufriesea mexicana
CAGTGTCTAGCGTAATTGAATGGCGCAAAGGTCAAAGTAGCCTGACCTAACCTAGTCAAATGTCTCATATCCAAACGTAATATAACTCAACCTAACATGACGGAAACACTGGTGCAAGCCTCCACAGAGACAAGCAAAATGTACTATAGCACGTAGAGCGCAGGAACCCGCCACATTGCAGTGAGTAGTACAAAAGTCGAAGGTATCCTAACACAACCTGTCCGAACCAAACGTAAACGAACGGAGCGTAACTCAAGAGAGCGTGCTGCGGCCACTGCTGCCGGTCTCGCCATAGACAAGCAGAATACAGAAGAACACAGTAGATCACCGGAACCCACCGGATAATGGTGTATGGCCCGAAAGTCGAAGCCACCCAAACCAAACTTAGCCTAACCTAACTTAACCAAACGTGACATAACCCAGCCTAACGTGCCGGGGCCGCTGTTTCTCGCCTCGCCAGAGACGAGCAGATTGCAGTAGATCAATGCAGAGCGCAGAATCCCACCGCATGGCAGTGAATAGCACAAAAGCCGTAGGTAGTCTAGCATAACCTGGCCTAAACGAACCTAACCAAACGTAGCCTAACTCAAAATGACGTGCAGCTACCACTGCTCCTGGTCTCCCCATAGCCCAGCAGAATGTAGTGGAGCTCTGTAGATGGCGGATATGCACCGAATAACAGTGCCCAGCACGAAAGTCAAAGCGACCCTGACCAAACTTAGCCTAACCTAACCAAACCATACGTAACGAAACTCATCCTAACGTGCTGTGACCGCTATTGCTCGCATCCCTGCAGTCAAGCAGGGAGTGCCGAAGCAATGTAAAGCGCAGAAATCCCCGGAGTAGCATTTTGTAGCACAAAAGTCGAAGGTATCCTATCCTAACCTGATCCGGCCAAACCTAACCGAAAGCAGCG
>NW_016949280.1:0-563 GCF_001483705.2 Eufriesea mexicana
TATAGCAAACCAATAGAATCTTACCTCGATGTTTACGCAGAAAAGACTGCTCTACTCAATATTCGTCGAAAATGCCAATGGAGTTGAACTTTTCAGGCAGACTATATTGCAATGCAATGGCTATAGCATACCACTAGAATCTATCCACCTTATTTACGCAGAAAGGTATGTTCACCGCAATATTAGACGAAAATGTCAAGAAAATTGAACTTTTCAGTAAGAACTTTTCAGTAAGTTTCTATTGCAAAGCCATGGCAATAGCAAATGAATAGGATCTTTCCTCCTGATTTATGCAGAAAATCTTGCTCACCACGATATTTGTCGAAAGTGTCACTAGAACTGAACTTTTCAGGCAGATTCTATTGCAACGCAATTGCTATAGCAAAAAATAGAATCTTTCCACGTTATTTACGCAGAAAGGTTTGCTCACCGCAATAGTAGGCGAAAATTTCAGTAACATTGAACTTTTCATTAAGATTATATTGCAATGCAATGGCTACAGCAAACGAATAAGATTTTTCCTCCTTATTTATGCAGAAAATATTGCTCACCATGACGTTTGA
>NW_016949281.1:0-503 GCF_001483705.2 Eufriesea mexicana
AATAACGGACTATAACATTACAGCCGAAGCTATCCTCTCCTAACCTAACCAACGGCATCATGATCAAGCGTATCGTAATTTCACCTAACCAACCTACACCACAATTGCTCTCCTCTCCAGGGCTAAGCAGAATATAATAGAGCACAGCAGATCACAGAAGTCCGCGGCGTTGAATTGTAATTCTCAAATGACAAGGAAAACCTAATATAGCCAAACATAACCTAACACAAAGAACGTAGGCTAACACAGCCTAAGGTGCCGAGACAACTATTGCTTCCTTCCCAGAGCCAAACTGAACGTATCAGGCAAAAGTGGAGCGAAGAAATCCAACGACAAGCTGTGTATAGCACAAATGTCTATGCTATCCACTCCTACCGTAACCATCCGTACCATAACCGAACGTAACCGAACACAACCAAACGTGCAGCGACCACTATTGCTGCCTACCCCAGAGTCGTGCAGGGTATCGAATACCACAGTAGAGCGCAGAAATCCACAGCGAA
>NW_016949282.1:0-852 GCF_001483705.2 Eufriesea mexicana
CATCCATCCATGCATCCATTGAGACATCAATACATACATCCTTACATACAGCAATAGATTCATGCATACATACATCCATAGACACATACTTACATACATCCAAACATACATCCGTGCATACATCTATTCAAACATCCATACTTACATCCATGCATACATCCATGCATACATCCATGCATACAACCATGCATACTTCCATACATACACCAATACATTCATCCATACATACATCCATACATCCACACATCCATACATCCATAAATCCACCCACCCTTGCTCTCATCCATCCATACGTACATCCATACATCCATGCATACCCCCATACACTCATCCATACATAAATACGTACATCCATGCATGCAGCCATCCATACATCCATCCACTCATACATCCGTCCATCCTTACATACATACAGATATACATCCATATATCGATACATCCGTACAACCATACATTCGTACATCCATACATTCGTACATCCATACATACATACATCCATTCATCCGCTCATCCGTCCATACATACCTTAATCCAACCATACAACCATCCATTCTTACGGCCATCGATCCATACATTCATCCACACATACATCCATCCTTCCATCCATCCATCCAGCCATACAACAAACCATCCAGACATCCATCTATCCAAACATATATCCACCCATACATCCACCATCCATACATTCATACATCCACACATCCATAAATCCATACTCCCGTACATCCGTCCATCCAAACCTCAATCCATCCATACATCCATCTATCCGCACAACCGTTCATTCATACGTATATCCATCCATGCATCATCCTTTCCATACATCTATCCATACATACATCCACCCATCCATAC
>NW_016949283.1:0-1257 GCF_001483705.2 Eufriesea mexicana
ATAGAATAGCAGTGTGCAGCAAAAAAGACAGAGCGGCCACAACCTAACACAGCGTAATCTAACCCAACAAAGCGAAACCTAACTTAGCCAAACGAGCCGTGACAACTGTTGCTGGCCTCCGACAGTCGAGCAGATAATTGTAGTGTAATGTTGGGCGCAGCAATCCACCGAGCAGTGTATAGCACATAAGTCTGAGCTATAATACCTAGCAAAACCTAACAACCAAACGTAACATAACCAAACGCAGCATAACGCACACTAGCGTGCCGAGAAGAATACTTCTGGCTTGCCCATATCCAAGCAGGATATACTAGGGTACAGAAGAGCGCAGAAAGCCACCTAACGGCAGTGTATGGCACAATAGTCAAAGCCGTCCCAACCAAATATCTGCTAACCTTACATGACCAAGCGCAACCTAACAAAACCAAACGTGCCACGACCACTATTTCTGGCCTCCACAGAGACACGCGGATGCCAGTAGAGCAACGAAGAGGGCGCGCACCGACCGAATAGTAGTGTATAGCACAAAAGTCAAAGAAATCGCAACCAAACTTAACTTAGCGTAACTTACCCGTACGCAACCTGACTCAATAAAACGTGACACGAACGTCATTACAGGCCACTCCGGAGTCGAGCAGAATATGGTAGAGCATTGTAGAGCGCAGAAATACACCGCATTTCAGTGCACAGGGCAAGAGCCAAATCAAACAAGAGCAATCCCAAAGCAATCCATTCCTAACCCAACCAAGCCGGATCTAACGGAACGTAACCCGACTCTACCTAACGCGCTGTACCCGTAGTTTCTGGCCTCGATAGTCCAAAGCTAACATAGCCAGACATAGCATAACCAAGCGTAACCTAACAGGCCTTCACCACTATAGCTGACATCCCCAGAGACAAGCAGAGTATACCACGTGTCTCTAGATCACAGACATCCGCGGGGTTTCAGTTTGTAGCGCAAAAGTCAAAGATACCCTAACCAAACCTGGCCTAACCTAAACCAACCAAACGTTGCCTGACGCAGAACAAAATGCCAAAGCCACTGTTGCTGTCATTCCCGGAGAAAAGCTGAACAGATAAGATCACTGTGGAGGGCCGGCATGCGCCGTATAGCAGTGTATAGAACAAAAGTAGGAGCCATCCTCTCCTATCCTAACCAATCACAACATAACCAATCGTAACCTAACATAACCAAGCGTGCCGTGACCGGTATTGCTGACCTCCCCAGAGCCAAGAAGGACTTTTTCGGACACAATA
>NW_016949284.1:0-256 GCF_001483705.2 Eufriesea mexicana
TATTGACATTTTCGACTATTATGGTGGTGAGCTAACTTTCTTCCATACATCAGGAGGAAAGATCCTTTTGGCGCACTATACCCTTTGCAATGCTGCAGAATCGGGCTGGAAAGTTCAATTTTATTGACATTTTCGACTAATATCGTGGTGAGCAAGCTTCCTGTCATAAGTATGGAGGAAAGATCCTTTTTGTGTTCTATAGCCGTTGCAATGCTGCAGAATCGGGCTGGAAAGTTCAATTTTATTGACATTTTCG
>NW_016949285.1:0-542 GCF_001483705.2 Eufriesea mexicana
TCAATCCAATGGCAAGTACAGCCATCTACTTGCCAGAGAATATGTCTATTCAAAATCTGTAACGTGTTATAGCTCGGTGAATAGATCGCCTAACGCCCTCAATCCAATGGCGAGTACAGTCATCTTCTTGCCAGAGAATAGGTATATTCAAAATTTATAATCCGTTATAGCTTGGTGAATAGAACGCCTAACGCCTTCAATTCACTGGCAAGTACAGACATCTACTTGCCAGAAAACAGGTCTAATCGAAATCAATCCTGTTATAGCTGGGTGAATAGATCGCCTACCGCCTTCAATCCAACGGCAGGTACCGCCATCTACTTGCCAGCGAATAGGCCTAATCAAAATCAATAATCTGTTACAGCTTGGTGAATAGGTCGTCTAGCGCCTCCAACCATTGGCAAGCACAACCATCTACTTGCCATAGATTAGGTTGATTCAAAATATATGATCTGTTATAGCTTGGCGAATAGATCGCATAACGCCTTCAAACGTTGGCAAGTACTGCCATCTGCTTGCCAGAGAATAGCTCTATTCAAAAT
>NW_016949286.1:0-243 GCF_001483705.2 Eufriesea mexicana
GCCATAAAAGAGCAGCGAATAGCATAAACGACAAAGATATCCTAACCTGACCTGACAAAGCCTTACTTTAAAAAACGAGGACTACTAAAGCAAATGTGACCAGACCATTGTTGCTGTCCTCCCCAGTGCCGAGCAGAAAACAGCAGAGCACAGTAGAGCGCAGAAATCAAAGGAACAGCTGTGGATGGTAGAAGAGTCAAAGACATCGAACCAAACCTTGCCCGACCTAGCCTGTCCAAACGT
>NW_016949287.1:0-563 GCF_001483705.2 Eufriesea mexicana
TTCTGTGCATTCCTCCGCTCTACTACTCTCTGATGCGCTCTGATTTCCTCTGGGAAGCCAGAAATGGTGGCCGCAGCATGTTAGGCTGTGGTATGTTACATACGGTTTGTTTACGTTTGAATGTGCAAGGCATGGATAGGTTTGATTTCTCTGCTATACACTGTGATTCTATGTAATTCTGCGCCCTAGCCTTGGCTAATATGATCGGCATGACTCACGGGTGGCCAGCAATAGCTGTCGCAGCACGTTCGATTGGGTTAGAATTCGTCCGGGTATGTTAGGTCACCTTGCGTTAGGTTAGGATAGCTGCGACTTATGTTCTCAGCACTTACATTCTATGGACCTGTGTGCTCTACCGGGTACTATAATGTTCCGCTTGTCTCTGGGGAAGCCAGCAATAGTGCACGCCGCATCTTAGGTCCAGTTATTCTACGTGTCGTTGGTTAGGTTAGGCCTGATTAGATCAGGATATCTTTGACTCTTGTGATGATATAGTTTGATATTTGGAGGCTGTCTGCGCTCTGCTGTGTTCTACTGTACTCTGCTCGACCCTGGGGAGGCGA
>NW_016949288.1:0-346 GCF_001483705.2 Eufriesea mexicana
TACGTGCACACATACATTCATCCTTAGATACATCCACACATACATCCATTAATACATCCATAATAACAACCATAGTTACATCCATGCATACATCCGTACATACATCCATACATACATCCATGAATACATCCATACATGCATCCACACAAACACACATTCATATATACATCCATACATACATCCACACATACACCCATACACACATCCATACATACATCCATGGATATATCCATACAAGCATCCGCACATACATCCATATATCCATCCATGCAAGCATTCATGCATACGACATTCCACCCATCCATGCATCCGTTCCTCCACCCATGCTTTCACCCGCTCTTCAGTT
>NW_016949289.1:0-546 GCF_001483705.2 Eufriesea mexicana
AATTTTCGCAATTTTAAACAATCACGTATATATATAGGACATTGTTTGTATATTTGTGATCTATGAAGATTGTGCGCCTATCTTATGACTATTGACATCCGTCATTTATAGAGAAAAAATAAATAAAAGTAAATTGTAAGTATTCAAAAAAATTATGCAGTTTAATCAAAAGTTAATAAGAATTAATATTCGCAATTTTGAACAATCATTGATATATATATGACATTGTTTGTACATTTGTGTTCTACGAAGATCGTGTCTCTGCATTATAGTTGTTGCCATCCATCATTTATAGACAAGAAATTGACAAAAATAAATTGTACATGTTCAAAAAAATTATGCAATTTAACCAAAAGCTATTAAGAATTAATTTTCGCAATTTTAAACATTCACGGATATATATAGAGCATTGTTTACATATTTGTGTTCTATGAAGATTGTGTATCTATCTTATGGCTATTGCCATCTGTCATTTACAGACAAGAAATTAACAAAAATAAATTGTACGTATTCAAAAAAATTATGCAATTTAATAAAAATTTAATA
>NW_016949290.1:0-349 GCF_001483705.2 Eufriesea mexicana
CTGCTCTTCCCTAATCGGCCGGACCCTGGGGGGGGGCAGCAATATTGGTCGCGGAAGGTAATGATGAGCTTGGCAACAATATGTTAGGCTATGCTAGTTTCTGTTAGGTTTTGGTATCTTCCAATTTTCTGCTGTACACTGCGATGCGATGGACTTCTACACCCTAGCCTTCTCTAACAGGTCCTGCTTGGCTCTGTGGAGGACAGCAATGGTGGTGGCGGCGCGTTGGCTTGCGCTTGGATACGTTTGGCAGTGTTAGGCTATGCTGGGTTATGCTGTGTTAGCCACGAATTTAGTGCTGCGCACTGCAAATCTATGGACTCCAGCGCCCTATTATGTGCTATCACGC
>NW_016949291.1:0-266 GCF_001483705.2 Eufriesea mexicana
TATTGCACTACAATGGCCATAGCTCGCCAATAGAATCTTTCCTCCATACTTATGCAAGAAAGATAGGCACAACGATATTTGATGACAATGTCTATAAAATAGTATCTTCCAGCCAGATTCTATAGCATTGCAACGGCTGTAGCACGCCAATTGTATCTATCCACATTATTAAAGCAAGAGAGATAGCTCACCCCGATATTAGACGAACATGTCAATATAATAAAATTTTCCAGCCAGATTCTGTAGCACTGCAGTGGCTACAGCAA
>NW_016949292.1:0-3976 GCF_001483705.2 Eufriesea mexicana
CCTCGCAAGACTGACGAGTGTCTCAGTCTCATGGGTTTTCACCTTTTCGGCTGGAGCAATCAGTCTACGAATTGTGTCAACATATTGGCACTGATGTTGCTGTGTTGACGCAGAGCGCTCCTGAACAGGAGTAGGCGAATCTGCCTGTCGATGACTAGTGTCGGTAGGCACACGCTCGCGGCATACACTGATCTTCTGTGTGACAAGGGTTTTGTATATCAATTTCTTCCTGAGGCCTTTCAAGACTGAATTTATTCTCAAAGACCGTCAGTAGATGTTCGTTCATGAATTTGACGCTGCCGTGCACACTCGCGAGCGCCGTCTCAGTTTCCTCCTGAGTCCACCTAATCTTCTTTACGGCCACCTGTAGTCGTTGGTTGGCCTCCTCTGGGTGAGCTCTCCTCACGTGGACTCCTAATCCGATGGAAGTGGGAAAGGATCGCGAACAATAGGGACAAGAGTGTAGTGCCCCTTGTGATACAGGATGTTGCGCGTCGCTACTGGACTGGTTGAATGAAATTCTGGAGGTCGTCGGACAGACACTCCGATCCATTGTGGCCCGAGGGCCCGCTGACAACGGGTCACTTGACCCATAATCTTTCTTTTCATTCTCCGGGCCTACGAGAATAGAGCCATGGGGGTGGCGACCCCATGACCCATAACATGCCTTCTTCAAAAGGGACTAGAGCCGCCGCCACATTAGTGTGAAGGCAGGCCATTTGGGTGGGCTGCACCCGTACAGCGGCCCATTACTGCTAAAGGGCGACTTGGATGGGAGAGGCTGAAGGACCAGAGGCCTATATTTATTACGCATCACCATCCAATAACCATAGACTAAGAGATCTTGAGAGAGTCATAGTTACTCCCGCCTGCAACGCGGGTTTAGAGTGTCCATAGATGATCTGTATCATAGAGTGGAATTTTGGAGGAAGAATATGTAAATAATGTTAACATTGGCTAGTCAATTTTGGTAAAAAGTGTCAAGAAATCGAAGGATCCCACCTAATATACATGGGCCTGGGCTATCCACAGATAGCTGCTGGTACACGTGACACTAGTGAGTGAAACGTATCAAAAATGATCTCTCCAGAATCTAAGGGATCAAGAGACCTGATCCGCTTGAAGAACTCTCTAGACATAAGAAACAGGAGGATCATGTCTGACACATTCTGTCTCCCTAAGACGTCTGTAGTTCTGATTCATGTGACCTCAAGAAACACCTCAAGTCTGAAACGAACTAAAATCTGTTCTGTAACTTGCCAAACGTAATCTTCCCATAGTCAGATGCTACGGTTGTTGCGAGAACCCAAGCTGTGAGCTACTCCTTGTATGTGAGTATAGAAGGATTGTATGTATCCTCGTATCTGATGAGGTCCCGTACCTTTGTAATATGTCAGAACCTGACACCCCCTAGGGTAATTGCAACATGGCATGGTCTGTGCCACAAGTGAGTCCGGCTCTATAGTTGGGTTTTCCTTAACAACATTGCAGAAGAAACCCTCTCGTGTCCAGGGTAAACAACATGCATCGGTAGATACCGAGTCAGGTTCATTCTTGGGATCCACATCCAACCAATGAGGATAACCCCCTTTTAGGAAGTCCAGACTACGTGCAATTATGGAGTAAAGAAGACCATGGGGTCATTTAGGGTTATTAGGAAAGAGGTAGTTATTGCGTTCCACAGCTCAACAGACTTGGCAACTATTGTCAGAAAAGAGGCTATAAGATCCCTCTGTATGAAATAAAGGGCGCTTCTGGCTCCGTTTAGAGAGGGAGAGGGTGTAGGGAGAGTTAGACCAGAAAATGGTACTCTGAGTACCTGTTCTGTGGGAGTGTCTCTAGTATCCCTTATGTTCATAGTCTGTATGGAAGCTATTATTTCTTCTTCAGACAACGAGCAGGCAGGAAGTACCTGGCTGTAAGCTGCGTAATGCTCCTTGATCGTCTCATCAAATTTCTCTTGGTTCATCCTTGTATGTAGATGATTAGGAAGCCCTTTTATTCGAGGCCATATTTGTACTGCTTTTATGACAATGGTTATGTCATCGTCTGGTGTCACAATGTATGCTGTGGCCAATATCTCCTCTAAGTCATCACGAGGCTCATTCATAACACTGTAAAGAAGTCTTCTTAAGTCATAGATTGTGTAGATGGGATTCCTTAAAGCCCCTCTCATTGTACACAATGTCTTGAGATGATTGCATCGTTTCAAACAATCTATCATCACATCATAAGGGTTCTTTGTGGCACCTTCTTGCACGTCAATGAAATGAGCGTAAGTTCGTGCGAAGAATGAAGGGTTAAAAATAGCAGTGTGAAAAATGAACGAGTGAACAAAAACAGGAACTAGCAGACGAGAAAACTCAGAGAGGTTTACAAATGATACAATGAATGGGTCTTCCATCTACCGTCTGCGAGCGTCTCAGTTAAAAACCTCGGTACTGATCAGATAATGTTAAATCCAGCATCGTGAACGATCAAATCCACGTTTCAAGAACACAAAGACACGTGGACCTCTTGACGCGTTAAAATCAAAATCAGCGAAGAGTCTGAAATTAACCTCTCCCATCGAAACCACTCGAATTACACCCAGGTAACCTGCCAGACTCGGCAAAGCTGCTCTCAAGCTGTAGAGTCCTCCGTGACTCCGGTGACTGTCGCGTCTGGCAAGAACTTGGCAAGATCGTGGGCTAAGGGAAGTGGGGGAGGGAGCAGAGGGTGCGAGGGGTGCGTGAAACCGACGACGACAAGGCTATTACCTTTCCTCTTTATTTTTGAGCGAATCTTTCCAGTGTATTTGAGGTCTTTGCACTATATGTGTTTGTCCGCTGATAGACATTTGTACGCATGTCTCTTGTGTCCAAAGATGATACGTGGTCATTTTTTTCATTTTTTTTATATCATCACTTTGTTGTCCGAGATGTTTTCTATTTCTTCTTTCTTCCTCTTTCACGTCCTCCAGTGTGTGTCCTGCTCCTTGGCATGCGCTAGACTGTGTTCATGAATTAGACGATGCAGCGCTACATTCCAGCGCCGATGTTGATACAACTGCCTTCAGGCCCCTTGGAAGGTGGAATTCCATGAAAATGCTGTCGTTGATGGACGGACAGCTTCCACGTGCTCCTACGACCAAAGGCAACACTTCGACGTCGTTAACATTTTTTATATTGTTTTTATATTTTGTTTCAGGTCGGGAGTACTGTATTTATTTGTCCTTTTTGATTTTAGATGCGTTTTCGATAGAATTTGACGTGGACTCGTATGCGATGGTCGTTTCAATCATATAAGCTTTATCCTGTTTTATTGCAATTAGATCGGGTGCGTAGCGGTCGGATTTGGTAGTTAGGCTTGGTGTTTCTTCGCATGGATATCCTGAGTGTCTAGCGATAGTGTACGCGGTCCACTATTTCCGCCTACACCTCTACGGCCGTCAATTCAACTTAATCACGGACCACCAACCATTAGCGTGAGTGAACTCAGTGAAGGACCCACCTCTCGGTTGCTCCGCTGGAGGCTGAAGCTCGCAGAATATGAGTACAAAATAATCTAAAAGCCAGGAAAACAAAATTCAAACGCGAACGCGATATCTAGAAATCTTACCGCTGTCACCACATTGTTGTGACCCACGACATCCTATGGATAAAGAAAACTAACTCGCGAATACACGAGGGTGTTAGGTGCCCCTTTTGGCCAATTGGCTAGCAGATCCAATTATTCACGGGTCGCGCTGTTCTTCTCGACACTTTCCCGAATCACGGTTTACAAGTAGCCACTTAATTCTACTTACAGGAGTAGCGGCAAATCTTTGAGTACGTTGGATTCGCAGTTGTTGAAACGTCGGGAACGGCTGTCACTAGGCTGTACAGGACACGATCGCTGCCAGAGAAAACGTCAGCGTAGACTCGTAGGGCGCAGCACGGCGATGAGTGATCGGGGTTGGAGACGGAATCCTCTGAGATGGCGGCAGCTTGGTCCT
>NW_016949293.1:0-254 GCF_001483705.2 Eufriesea mexicana
TTTCGGCTAATATCGCGGTGAGCTTACCTCCTTGCATAAATAAGGAGGAAAGATGCTATTGGCCTGCAGTGGCCATTGTAACGCAATAGAATCTGCCAGGAAAATCCACTTTTATTGACATTTTCGAATGATATCGTGGTGAGCTAACTTTCTTGCACAAATGAGGAGGAAATATTATATTGGCGTGCTATAGCCGTTGCAGTGCTATAGAATCTGGCTGGAAGATTCAATTTTATTGAGATTGTCGTCTAATA
>NW_016949293.1:862-1948 GCF_001483705.2 Eufriesea mexicana
CGGGGTGAGCAAACTCTTTTGCATAAATAAGGAGGAAAGATTCTATTTGCGCGCTATACCCGCTGCAGAGCTACAGAAACTGGCTCGAAAATATAATTTTATTGACATTTTCGGCTAATATCGCGGTGAGCTTACCTCCTTGCATAAATAAGGAGGAAAGATGCTATTGGCCTGCAGTGGCCATTGTAACGCAATAGAATCTGCCAGGAAAATCCACTTTTATTGACATTTTCGAATGATATCGTGGTGAGCTAACTTTCTTGCACAAATGAGGAGGAAATATTATATTGGCGTGCTATAGCCGTTGCAGTGCTATAGAATCTGGCTGGAAGATTCAATTTTATTGAGATTGTCGTCTAATATCGGGGTGATCTAACTTTCTTGCATAAATAAAGAGGAAAGGTTCTATTGGCGCGCAATAGCCATCGCAATGCTATAGAAACTGGCTGGAAAATTCAATTTTATTGACATTTTCGTTTAATATCGTGGTGAGGTAACTTTCTTGCTTAAATAAGTAGGAAATATTCTATTTTCGCGCTATTTCCATTGCAATGCTGGAGAATCTGACTGGAAAATTTAAATTTATTGACATTTTCACCTAATATCGACGTGTGCTAACCTCCTTGCATAAATAAGGAGGAAAGATGCTATTGGCGTGCTATGGCGATTGTAGCGCAATAGAATCCGACTGGAAAATCCAATTTTATTGACATTTTCGAATCATATCGTGGAGAGCTAACTTTCTTGCATAAATAAGGAGGAAAGCTTCTATTCGCGACCTATGGCCATTGCAAAGCTATATGATCTGGCTGAAAAATCAAATTTTATTAACATTTTCTTTTAATATCTTGGTGCGCTATCTTTCTTGCCTAAATAAGGAAGAAAGACGCTATTGGCGTCCTATAGCCATTGCAATGCTATAGAATCTGGCTGCAAAATCCAATTTTATTAACATTCTGTCCCAATATCGTGGTGAGCTAACTTTCTTGCGTAAACAAGGAGGAAAAATTCCATTGGCGTGCTATAGCCACTGCAGTGCAACAGAATGTGGCTGGAGGATTCAATTTTATTCACATTTTCGACTAA
>NW_016949293.1:2043-4240 GCF_001483705.2 Eufriesea mexicana
CAATTTTATTGACATTTTGGAATAATATCTTGGTGCGCTAACTTTCTTGCATAAATAAGGAGGAAAGATTCTATTGGCGTCCTATAGCCATTGCAATGGTATAGAACCAGCATGGAAAATTCAATTTTATTGACATTTTCTAATAATATCGTGGTGAGCTAACTTTCTTGCATAAATAAGGAGGAAAGATTCTATTGACGTGCTATAGCCATTCTAGTGCGATAGAACCTGTCTGGAACATTTATTTTCATGGACATCTTCGGATAATTTTGTGGTGAGCTTTGCTCCTTGCAAAAATGAGAGGTAGATGTTCTATTGACGTGCTACGGCCATTGCAGTGGAATAGAATATGGCTGGAAAACTCAATTTTATTGACATTTTCGAATAATATCGTGGTGAGCTATCTTTCTTGCCTAAATAAGGTAGAAAGAAACTATTGGCGTCCTATAGCCGTTGCAATGCTATAGAATCTGGCTGGAAAATCCAATTTTATTAACATTCTCTCCCAATATCGTGGTGAGCTAACTTTCTTGCATAAATAAGGAGGAAAAATTCCGTTGGCGTGCTATAGCCGTTGCAGTGCTGTAGTATCTGGCAGTAAAATATAATTACATAGACAGTTTCGACTAATATCGGGGTGAGCTAGCTTTCTTGCATAAATACGGAGGAAAGATTCTATTTGCGTGCTATAGCCACTGCAATGACATATAATCTGGATGGAAAATCCAATTTTATTAACATTTTCTGCTGTTATCGTGGTGAGATAATTTTTTTGCATAAATAAGGAGGAAAGCTACTATTGACGTGCTACAGACATTGCAATGCGGTAGAATCATGCTGGATAGTTAAATTTTATTGACATTTTCAACTAATATCGTGGTGAGCTAACTTTCTTGAATAAATATGGATGAAAGATTCTATTGGCGTGCTATAGCCATTGCAATGATATATTATCTGGATGGAAAATCCAATTTTATTAACATTTTCTACTAATACCGTGGTGAGCTATCTTTCTTGCATAAATAAGGAGAAGAGATTCTATTTGCGTGCAATACCAGTTGCAGTGCTATAGAATCTTGCTAGAAGGTTCAGTTTGATTGATATTTTCGACTAATACTGTAGTGAGCTAACTTTCTTGCATTAACAAGGAGGAAGAATACTATTGGCGTGCTATTATCATTGCAATGCTATATAATCTTCCTGGAAAATTCAATTTTATTGACATTTTCGGGCAGTATAGTTGTGAGCTGACCTCCTTGCATATATAAGGAGGAAGAATACTATTGGCGTGCTATTGCCATTGCAGTGCTATATAATTTGGCTCGAAAATTCAATTTTATTGACATTTTCGGACAATATCGTGGTGAGCTGGCCTCCTTGCGTATATAAGGCGGAAGAATACTATGGGCGTGCTACTGCCATTGCAGTGCTATATAATCTGGCTGGAAAACTTAATTTTATTGACATTTTCGGCTAATATCACGGTGAGCTAACCTCCTTGCATAAATAAGGAGGAAAGATTCTATTTGCGAGCTATGGCCACTGCAATGCTATATAATCTGGCTGGAAAATCAAATTTTATTAACATTTTCTTCTAATATCTTGGTGACCTAACTTTCTTTCCTAAATAAGGAAGAAAAAACAATTGGTGACCTATAGCCATAGCAATGCTACAGAATCTGGCTGGAAAATGCAATTTTTTAACATTCTCTCCCAATATCGTGGTGAGCTAGCTTTCTTGCATAAATAAGGAGGATAAATTCCGTTGGCGAGCTATAGCCGTTGCAGTGATATAGTATCTGGCTGTAAAATATAATTATATAGACAGTTTCGACTAATATTGGGTTGAGCTTACATTCTTGCATAAATAGCGAGGAAGGATTCTATTGGCGTGCTATATCCATTGCAATGACATAAAATCTGGCTGGAAAATTAAATTTTATTGACATCTTTGACTAATATTGGAGTGAGCTAACTTTCTTACATAAATAAGGAGGAAAGATTCTATTGGCGTGCAGTAGCCATCGCAATGCTATAGAATCTGCACGGAAAAATCAATTTTATAAACATTTACAAATAGTATTGTGGTAAGATAACTTTTTTGCATAAATAAGGAGGAAAGAGTCTATTTGCGCGCTATACCCGTAGCAGTGCTACAGAAACTGCCTGGAAAATTCAAGTTTATTGACATTTTCAA
>NW_016949294.1:0-517 GCF_001483705.2 Eufriesea mexicana
ATCGGACGTAAGGTGTCACAAACTGACGTCCGACGAAAGCAATTGCTGGCGTCACGAGAGCTGTGCAGTGTATAGCAGAGCTATATAGAACGCCGAAATCGTCCGTATAGCGTTGTATATCAAAAAAGTAACAGATATCCCAACCTAACCTGACCCAACATATACTAACCGAACGTCACCAATCCCATCCTATCGTGCCTGGCCCACAATTGCTGATCTCCCCATCGCCAAGCAGGACGTATTAGAGGACAGTAGAGCGCAGAGGTCCATAGAATCGCAGTGCATAGTGCAATAGTCGATGCTACTCTATTCAAACATAGCCAATCGTAACGTAACCGAGGGTAGCATAGCTCAACCTAACGTGCCGAGAGAACTATTCATATTCTCGGCCTCTCCAGTGCCAGCAGATAATACTAGAAGAGAGCAGAACACAGAGGTCCATAGAATGGCAGTATATAGCACGAAAGTCAAAGATATACTGACCAAACCCAAACAAACCTAACCTAACCAAACGTAA
>NW_016949295.1:0-543 GCF_001483705.2 Eufriesea mexicana
ATGTCGTAGAATCTGGCTGGAAAATTCAATTTTATTGACATTTTTGACTAATATCGAGGAAAGATAACTTTCTCGCATAAATAACAAGGAAAGATTCTATTGGCGTGCTATAGGCTTTGCACTGCTATAGAATCTGGCTGGAAAGTTCAATATTATTGACAGTTTCGACTATTATCGTGGTGAGATATCTTTCTTGGCTAAATAGGCAGGGTACATTCTATTGGCGAGCTATAGCAGCTGCAATGCTACAGAATCTGGATGGAAAATTCAATTTTATTGACATTTTCGACTAATATGGTGGTGAGCTAACTTTCTTTCATAAATCAGGAAGAAAGATTCTGTTGGCATGCTATAGACATTGCAATGCTATAGAAACTTGCTGGAAAATACAATTTTATTGGCATTATCGACTAATATCGTGGTGAGCCAACTTCCTTGCATAAATAAGGAGACAACTTCCTTGCATAAATAAGGAGGAACGATACTATTGGCGTGCTATTGCCATTGCATTGTTATAGAATCTGGTTGTAAAGTTCAATTTTA
>NW_016949296.1:0-702 GCF_001483705.2 Eufriesea mexicana
ACTGGGGAATACAATTTTTTTTACATTTTCGACTTATACCGTCGTGAGCAAACTTTCTTGCATAAATAAGGAGAAAAGATTCTATCGGCGTGCTGTGGCAATTGAAATGCTATAGAATCCGGCTGAAAAATTCAATTATATTGTCATTTTCGACTAATATAGTGGTGAGCAATCTTTCTTGAATAAATGAGGAGGAAAGATTCTATTGGCGTGTTATAGCCATTGCAGAGCTATAGAACCCGTCCGGAAAATTCAATTTTGTTGTCATTTTCGACTAATATCGTGGTGATCTAATTTTCGTCCATAAATAAGGAGGGAAGATTTTATTGGCGTGCTACAGCCATTGCAGATCTGTAGAATCCGGCTGTAAAATTCAATTTTATTGCGATTTTCTACTAATATCGTGGTGAGCTAACTTTCTTGCATAAATGAGGAGGAAAGAGAATATTGGCGTGCAATATCCATTGCATTGCTATAGGGCCTGGTCGGAAAATTCAATTATATTGTCATTTTCGACTGATATCGCGGTGATGTAATTTTCTTGCATAAATAAGGAGGGAAGATTTTATTGTCGTGCTATAGCCATTGCAGAGTTATAGAAAATAGAATCCGGCTGGAAAATTCAATTTTATTGACATCCTCTACTAATATCGTGGTGAGCTAACTTTCGTGCATAAGTAAGGAGGTATGATTATATTGACG
>NW_016949297.1:0-354 GCF_001483705.2 Eufriesea mexicana
GGACAGCTTCATCATCTGTGCTGTACACTGCTCTTCAGTGGATTTCTGCTCCCTACGGCGCTCCAGAATGTCCTACTTGGCTCTGGGGATGCCAGAAATAGTGGTCGCGCCACGTCAGGTTCAGTTTGGTTACGTTTGGTTATGTTACGGCTGGATAGGTTATGAGAGGATGTCTGACTTTAGCCAAATAGACTGCTATTAGGAGGATTCCTGCTCCTCACAGTGATTTAATACTTTCAGCTGGCCTCTGGGAAGGCCAGCAGTAGTGGTTTCTGCACGTTATGTTGTGTCTTGTTACGTTCGGTTATGTTGGGTTAGGCAATGTTTGGTCAGGGTAGCTTTAACTTCTGTGCT
>NW_016949298.1:0-7855 GCF_001483705.2 Eufriesea mexicana
TACACGACCAGCGAACCGATTATGTCAAAGGATGTAGAATTGTATACATGGCAACCCACTGTATTGGCTTATCATTTGTCATTATCACCGAATATTTGTGATGTACACCTTAATCACTCTAGAATTGCCGTAGAATTAAATTCATCATTGAGCTGATCACTCCAACGGCTACAGTGCTGTGTTGGTGGATGTACCGAGCGTAGTTCTGCCGACTGTAAATATCTCTAGTGATAAGCGAAAGATG
This sequence comes from Eufriesea mexicana, assembly GCF_001483705.2. Taxonomy (NCBI): domain Eukaryota; kingdom Metazoa; phylum Arthropoda; class Insecta; order Hymenoptera; family Apidae; genus Eufriesea; species Eufriesea mexicana. The sequence continues at coordinate 245 of NW_016949298.1, forward strand.
CATGGCCTATTCTAGAGGTGCAGCTGAGTTTTTATCGCCAGTGGACAAATTAGTCAATTGCCTTCATTACAATAATGATGGCTGTAAACTTTACCCTTTTGACATACGTCTATGCCTCCATCGAAGATTGGTCCATCCGTTGATCATTCTTGTAATGTTATGCAGCTTAATTCATGCCTGACCAGATTAATCCAATTGCTACTGTGGTCTGTTAGTGGTGACACTGACCTCCGTACTGCCAATTGCAAATATCTCCAGCTATAAACATACTATACATTGATTACTCTAAACTGGCTTTGAAAATTGCAATACCAGTGAACAAATTAATCCAATGACTACATTACTGTGAAGATTGCCGTGTTCAGTACTGTCTCGTCGCTTGTTAGTGCCTAGAGCGATAATGCGCCATGCCTTTGCCTCACTAGAATTGCAAAGGTATTTAGATCATCACTGTACAACTTAAACTAACGGCTACGTGGCTTCACAGGTTTATGCCACATCTACCGTTCCGGGAATAGTTGATAGCACTATACATAACTTATGTATAGCTTGATCATTCTAGAAATTCTGTGGAATTAGAATCATTACTGAACAGATTAATCCAGCGCCCGCTGGACTGTGATGATGGCTGTACACAGTGCTGTTATGTCAATTTTTATTATCTCGAGGTATGACGTTCGGTCTTTTGCCATTCTAGAGATGCTATGGGATCTAGATCGTCATTGTACCGGATAATCCTACTCCTACAGTGTTCTGCTGATGGATTTACTGAGTACCGTACTGGGAATTGCGTGTATCACTGTCCATAACAGATGTACACATTGATTATTCTAGACCTACTTTGGAATTTAAATTATAAGTGAACAGGTTAATCCAATGGCAGTACTAATGTGATAATGGCTGTACTCAGTACTCTTAAGTCAATTCTCAATATCTCGAGCTATATCAGATCTGCCTTTCGTCAAGGCGAAGTTGTAATAATCAGTGTAGAAATTTGTTCAGCGGCTAATGTACTGTGATGACGGCTGTAGTCAGTACAGTAGTGTCAATGGCTAAAATCCCGAGATGTAGCGGACCTGCCATTTGTCAGTCTAGAACTGCTATGGAATATGTGTCACCATTGAACATGTTAATCCAGAGGCTACAGTACACTGCTGATGCATGTAGTAAGTGCCGTACTCTCAGTTGTAGATAACTCCAGCAACAACTATGCTATGCATAGATTATTCTCGGAATTCTGCAAAACTTAGCTTATCAGTGCGGAAATTATTCGAACGGTTAAAGTACCTTGAAGATGGAGGTACGCAGTACTGTTTCGTCAATTGCTAATATTTGGAGCGATAACGGGTCGGTCCTTCGCCATCCTATAATTGATGTAGCGTCTGAATCATAATTGACCTGGATAATCCAACGGCCAGAATGCTTCGTTTAATGACTGCACTAATTACCGTGATTTGAACTGTATATATGTCTAGCCATCACCGTAATATACATTGATTACTCTAGAAATACTGCGGGCTTTGTATCGTCAGTGAAGAAATTTATCCAGATGCTACAGTGCTCATTACGTGGACGCCTAAATTGCCGTACTGGGTACTTTAAATATCTCCAGCCGCAACTTATGTTAGCTTTGACACTTCTAGATCTACCCTTGAATATATGTCATCACTGAACAGATTAATCTTACAGCGGCATTGTTCCGTTGATGGATGTAATATGTACCGTGCTGTCAATTGTGAATATCAGTAGCCATAGCTGTACTAAACATTGATAATGTTAGAATTGCCTTTACACTCAAGTTGTCAGTGGATAAACTACACCAACGGCAAGGACACAGTCATAATTGCTGTGCTGAATACCCTTTCGTAAATTGTTAACATTTCAAACGATAATGGGTCACTCATTTGGCATTCTAGAATTGCAATATAGTTAAAATCATCACTGAACAGATTGGTCCATCGTCAGCAGTGGTATTTTGGTGGACGTACCTTCTACCGCTCCGGGAATTTTAGATACCTTTCACCATGACTGACGTATACCTTGATTCTTCCAGAACTACTGTGGAATTTAAATTATCAGTGAACGGATTAATCTAACGGATGCAGCACTGTGCTGATGGCTGTGCTCAGTACTATTTTGCCAATTTTTAACGCCTCGAGCTATAATGGTTCTGACTTTTACCATTCTACGGTTGTTATAGTAAATATCTCACCATTCGTCAGATTAAGACCTCGGCAACATTGCTTTGTTGATGGATGTACCGAAAGCCGCACTACCAATTTGAAATATCAATCGTCATGACTGCCCTACACATTGAACATTCTAGAATTGCAGTTAAGCTTGTATTGTCAGTGCTCAAATTATTCCAACGACACAAGTACTGTTATGGTGGCTGCATTAATTACTATTTCGCGGACTTTTAACAACTAGAGCGATGATGGGCCGGTCCCTCATCATTCAAGAATTGCAATAGTATTTAGGCAATCACTGAGCAGCTTAACCCAACGGATACAGCTCTTTGTGGATGGATGTACTAAGTACTGTACCCTCAATTGCAAATATCAGTAGCAATAACGGTACAATACAATGATTATTCTAGATTTTCTTTTAAACTTGAATTACGAATCTATAAATTCGTACAGCGTCTGAAGTACCGTGATGATGGCTGCACTCACAATTGTTTCGCCAATTGTTAACATTTCTAGAGATAATCGGTCCGTCCCTTGTTATTCTAGAATTGCACTTGTATCTAAATCATCACTGAACATATTAATCCAACTGTCACATTCCTGTGATGGTCGATGTAACAACTGCCGTACTGGGCTTTGTTAATATCTCTGACCATAAGTAATGTACACAATGATTATGCTAGAATTACTATGGAACTTATACCATGAATGAGCAGATTAACCCAGCGAAGGTACCAATTTTATGATGGCTGAGCTCAGTAAATTTATGTCAGTTGTTAATATCTCGAGCAATAACGGATATATCTTTTTTCATTTTATAACTACTATAAGATATACATCATCACTGCAAAGTTCAATTAACCGTACACAGTGCTCTGTTGATGGGTGAAAAGTGCCATGCTGAAAAATGTAAATATCTTCAGCCATAACCGTACTATACGTGGATTATTCTAGTATTGCTGTTAAATATGTATCATCAGTGAACAAATATGTCCAAGGTCAAAAGTACTCTGACGATGGATGCACTCAGTACTGTTTCGTCAATTGTACATGTCTCTAGCGACAACCGGTTAGTCTCTTCTCTTTCTATAATTTCAATAGAATATAGGTTATCAGAGAGAAGTATAATCCAACGCCTACTGTGCTCTATCTTTGGTTGTACCAACCACCGTCCTGGGAATTGCAAATATCTGTAGCCGCAACTGATGCATGCATAGGTTTTCTAGAACTACAGCGCAACTTAAACCAACACTGAATATATTAATACAACGGCTACAGTGCCCTGCTGGTGGATGTGCCATGTACCGTAATGGGAATTGTAAATATCTTTAGCCAAAGGTGATATGTCTACAATGAGCATTTTACAACTGCTGTAAAATTTAAGTCATCAATGACCACGTTATTAAAGCGGCAGTAGTTCTGCGATAACGGCCGTACTCAGTACTGTTTCGCCAGTCGTTAATTTCTCGAGGGATAATTGATCAGTCCATTGCTATTCGAGATCGCACATGTATTTAAATCATCGCTGAACCAATCTATCCACAGGCTACAGTGCTGTATTGGTGGTCGTACCAACTACCGTACAGGGAAACGCAAATACTTCTAGCTGTAGCTGATGCATGCATAGATTGCTCTAGAACTACTGTGGAATTTAGATTGTCAATGTACATGTTAATACAACGACTACAGTAATTTTCCGGCGTATGTGCCAACTACAGTAATGGGAATTGTAAATATCCCTCGGCATATCTGATGCATACCTTGGCTACTCTAGAACAAATACGGAAAGAAAATCATCACAGAAAAGATTAACCAAACGGAAAGGGTGAAGTATTGTTGGATGCACCTGATACAGTGCTGGTAGTTGTAAGGTCCTTCATCAACAGCTGATGCTTGCATTGATTATTCTAGGCCAACTGTGGAATATGGATCATAAGTGAACAAGTTAATCCAACGGCTGCAGTACTGTGATGATGGCTGTATACTGTACTGAGTTATCAGTTGCCAATAGCTCGAGCTACAACGGATCTGTCCTTTCTGAACCCTGATTTGCTACAAAATTCGTATCATCACTGAACAGAACGTTCCAAAGGCTATTGTGCTCTGTTGGTGGACGTACCAACTACCATACCGGGCAGTCAGTACCTCTAGCCAAGTCTGAAGTATATACTGGTTATTCTGTATTGACTGTGCAACTTAAATCTTCACTGAAGAGATGAATCCACTGGCTGCAGGACTGTATCGGTAGATGTCCAGCAACCATACTGTGTGTCGTTAACATCTCTAGCCATATCTGATTTACACATTGACTATTCCACAACGACTGTGGAATTTATACCTTCAATTAATATATTCATACAACGGCTGCAGTAATGTGATGATGGCTGCACTCAGTACAGTTATGTCAATTGTTAGTATCTCGAGGTATGACGTATCTGTCTTTTGCCATTCTGCAATTCCTACAGAATTCAAGGCATCACTGAACAGGTTAATCCAACGACTACAGTGAACTGCTGACGGATACACTGATTGCCGTACTTTCAGTTGTAGATATCTTCAGCCATAGCCGTAATATATACTGATTATTATAAAATTGCTGCTAAATATAGTTTATCAGCGAAGAAACTATTCCAACGGCTAAAGTACAGAGGTAATGACTGTACACGGCACTATATCGTCAATTGAAAATGTCTCGAGCTATAACGGATCTGTCTTTTTCTATCCTAGAATTGCTAGAGAATCCAAATTACCATTGAACATGTTAACCCAACTTTTGCGGTTCACTCTCGATATCTGTACTATTTACCGTAGTGTCAGCTGTGAATACCTCTAGCCATAGCCGTCCTATATTATGAATGTCATAGGATTGCTGCTAAATTTCATTTTAAAGCCGAGATAATTTTACAACGGATTTAGTACTGTAATGATGGCTGTACTCAGTACTGTTTCCTCAATTGTTGATGTCTCGAGCTCTAACTGATCTGCCTTTTCTCATTCTAGAATTCCTGCAGAATACAATTCGTGATTGGACACATTAGCCCTACGGCTACATTTACCCTGTAATATACGTAATATCCATCGTACTGTCAATTGGAAATATCCATAGACGTAATCGTGTCGTACTCCAATTTCCCTAAACTTGCCTTTGAATTCAGACCGTCACTGAACAGGTTAATCCATCGACTACAATACTTCATCGGTGGATCCTCCAACTACTGTACCGGGATCTGCAAATATCCGCAGGAGTAACGGATGTATACTAGGAGTATTCTAGAACTACTGTGGAATTTATATCATCAGTGAAGAGATAAATCCAGCGGGTGAAGTAATGTGATCGTGGCTGTACTAAGTACTGTTATGTCTACTGTGAATAAGTCGAACAATAACGGATCTGCCTTTTGCCATTCTAGAAGTGCTATGGAATATATGTCATGAAAGTACAGATTAATCCAAAGGCCCCTGTGCTCTGACGATCGAGGTGCTAGCTACCATACTGGCAATTGTGAATACCTGTAGCCATATCCGTACCATATATTGATTGTTCTAGAGGTGCTGTTAAATTGACGTTATCGCTGAGCAAATTAGTCCAATGGCTTAAGTACTGTGATGATGGCCGTTCTCAGTGCTGTTTCTGCAATTGATGTCTCTTCGAGGTAAGACGGGTCAGCCTTTTGGCATTCTAGAATGCCGTAGGATCTAAATTACCATTGAACAGGTTATTCCAACGGCTGCGGTTCTCTATTGGTTGTTGTAACGACTACCGTACAGTGAATTGTTAATATCTCTACACGTATCCGATGGACACATTGGTTGTTCTGGAACGACAGTGGAACTTAAATCGTCCCTGAAGAGATCGTTCGAAAGGCTACAGTCCTCTGTTGACAGAAATACTAAGAACCGTACTGTCAATTGTAAATGTCCCTAGACATAATCGTGTTATATATCGGTTACCCTAAACCTGCTTTTGAAACTGAACCGCCACTGTGCAAATTATTCCAACAACTAGAGTACTTTATCGGCGGATGTTTCAGCCACTATACTGGGAGTTTCAAATATCAGCTGCCATGACGGTTGTGTACTAAAAGTATCCTAGATCTACTGTGGAATTTATACCGTCACAGAAGGGACTATTCAAGCGGCTACGGTGATGCATTGTTTGATGCGCCACCTTTCGTGCTGGGAGTTGTAAATTGCAATGTCAGTAACTGATGTTTACACTGACCTTGCTAGAGGAACCGCGGAATATGTATCATTAGTGAACGAATTAATCCAACGGCTGCAGTACTGTGATGATGGCTGTACACAGCACTAAGTTTTCTGTTATTAATACCACGAGCTATAACTGATCTGCCTTTTCTGAACTTAGAATTACTGCCGAATACGTACCGTCACTGAACAGAACATTCCAAAGGCTAGAGCGATCTGTTAGTGGATTTACCAGTTATCGCACAGCGCGTTATTAATGTCTCTAGTCATATCTGTTCGATATATTTGTTATTCTAAAATCAATAAGGAATTTATACTTTCACCGAATAGATTTATACAACAGCTACAGTACTGCTACGATGCATGCACGCAATACTGTTTCGTCAGTTGTTAATATCACGAGAGTCAATGTGTTAGTCCTTTGCCACTCTAGAGTTTCGAAAGTACTTGAATCATCCATGATCAGAACATTCCAACGGCTACAGAGCTCTGTAGATGGCTGTACTGAGAAACGAACGTACAATTATAATTATCTATATCTGTAACTATAGTATACACTGATTATTCCAGACACTCTTTGGAATTTACGTCATCAGTGACCCAATTAATCCAGCGGCTAAAGTAAAGTGATGATGGCTGCACTCAGCGCTGTGTTGTCAATTGTTAACATCTCGTGGAATAATGGGTGTGTAATTTTGCATTCTAGAACTGCAGTGGAATATAAATCACCAGTGTCCAGGCTAATCTAACTGCTACAGTGCATTGTTGGTGTATGTACCGTAATGTCTATTGTAAATATCGCCTGACATGGACGAACCATTCGTTGGGTATACTAGAATTGCTTTGGAATATCCATCGCCAGAGAACAAAGCAATCCAACTGCTGTAGTAGTGAAATGATGACAGTACTCAGTATCGTCTTTTCAACTGTTCATGTCTCGAGTGATAATGGGCCTGCCTTCTTCCATCTGGAATTGCCGTAGAATGTAAGTCATCAGTGAACAGATTAATCCAACAGCTACTGTGCTGTGTTGGTGTATGTAGGAAGTACCGTACTCTCAATTGAAAATGTTTCCATCCATATCTGCATTATACATTGACTACTTCTGAGCTGCTGTCGAAATTACATCAACAGTGTACAAATTATTCCGACGCCTACATTACTGTAGCAATGGATGTAATCTGTCCTGCTATGTCAATAGGTAATGCCCGGAAAT
>NW_016949299.1:0-235 GCF_001483705.2 Eufriesea mexicana
ATATGTCTATTCAAAATCTATTATATGTCATAGCTTGGTGGATAGAACGCCTAGCGCCTTCCATCCAACGGCCATTACAGCCATCTACTTGCCACAGAATAGATCTATTCAAAATGTATAAGCTGTCTTAGCTTGGTGAATAGATCGCCTAACGCCTTCAATCCAATGGCAAGTGCAGCCATCTACTAGCCAGAGAATAGGTCAATTCTAAATCTTTAACCTGTTATAGCTTGGT
>NW_016949300.1:0-894 GCF_001483705.2 Eufriesea mexicana
GCTAGGGCTGTAAAGCTTCGACTTTCGTGCTATACACTGGTATTCTATGTATTTCAGCCATCTTCCCTCCACCAATACTTTCTGCTCCTCTCTGTGGAGGCCTGCAACAATGGTCTCTACATATTGGCTTGTATTACGTTACGTTCGGCTCTGCTACGTTTGGTTAGGTTATGATATGTTAGCTCGGCTTCTATGCTGTACACTGCTCTTCGGTTGTTTTCTGCGCGCTTGTGGTCTCTAACGTGCTCTGCTTGGCTCTGGGGAGGCCAGCAATAGTGGTGTCTGCACGTTAGGTTGTGCTAGGGCACAGTCCGTGTGTTTAGGTTAGTTCAGCTAAGGTTTGGATACATTTGTCCTTTGTGCTGTACACTGCAATCTGGCGGATTCCTGCGCTGTACTGTCCTTTAGTATATCCTGCTTGGCTCTATAGAGGGTAGCAATAGGCATCTCGTCACGTCAGGTTGAGTAAGGTTACGTTCGTCGATGTCAGGTTATGATAACTTCGATTAAGTTACCTTCGACTTTCGCACTACACACATGTATTGGGTGGATTCCTTAGCTCCACTGTGCTCTACTGTTTTCTGCTTGGCCCTGTCGTGGCCAGCAATAGAAGGCGCGGCAGGTTGGTTTGGGTTATGTTACGTCCGGTCACGTTACGATTCGTTACGTTTGAATGACATAGATTTGACTTTCTTGCGTTAGACTGCTATTCGGATTTCTGCGCTCTACTGTGGACTTATATGCTGTGCTTGTCTCTCTGGAGGCCAGCAGTAGTGGTCTCGGCTCGTTAGGTGGAGTGAGGCTACGCTTGGTTGGGACATGTTATTAGGGATAGTCCTGGATAGCATTGGATATCCGCGTTATATACTATTATTCCGTGGAATTCTGCGATCT
>NW_016949301.1:0-1239 GCF_001483705.2 Eufriesea mexicana
ACATCCATCCCCGCCTACATCCATTGAAACATTCATACCTCAATCCATCCATACATTCATCCAACCATACACACACCAATCCACATATCCACGCATCCATACATGCATCCACCCAAGCATAATCCATCGATATATCCATCTATCCATAGATCCATCCTTTCAAAAATCCATAAATCCATTCACCCATCCATCCATACATACACCCATACATCCATCCACACATCCATCCATCCATCCATCCATACATACATCCATCCGCGCATACATCCATCCATCCATGCGTCCATCCATCCATCCATCCATCCATCCAAAAATCCATACATGCATGCATCCATATATGCATATATGCATCCCGACGTACATCCTAAAATATATCCATACAACAATCCATACGATACCGTACATCCTCCCATACATACAAACATACGTACATCCATGCATACATCCATCCGTACATCCGTCCACCAATGCATCCATCCACACATACATCCATTCATCCATACATCCATACATCCATACATCCATACATCCATACATCGCTCCATCAATACATCCATCCACACATACCTCCATACAAACATACATACATACACCAATAAATCCATCCACCCGTCCATCCATCCATATATCCATCCACGCACCCTTCCATCCGTTCGTTCATCCATTCATACACCCATCCATACATACATTCATCCATTCATATATACATCCATCCATACATCCATCCGTCCATCCTTCCATAGATACATACATCCGACCCTCCCCCATATATACATTTATACGTCCATACATTCATACATACATCTATCCATACATTCATTCACACCTCCATACACACATACATACATACATACAACGATTCACACATCCATACGTACATCCATATATCGAACCAACCATACATCCATACTCACATACATACACACATCCCTACATACATTCCTGCATACATCAATACAGACATCCATACATACATCCAGATATACATACATCCATACATCCCATCGTACATCCGTCCATACATCCATACATACATCCATATATACACATATACATACATGCAGACATGAATCCATCATACATACATACATTCATACATCCATCGATACATCCATACATTGGACCACTCATATCACAATCTATCCATCCATCCATTCATACATACATACATCCACACGCACATCCACGCATCGGGAGAGGCATCTACCCAAACATACATCCATCCATATATCCATCCAT
>NW_016949302.1:0-1007 GCF_001483705.2 Eufriesea mexicana
CATTGGATTGAAGGCGTTGGGCGATCTATTCACCAGGCTATAACAGATTATAGATTTTCAATCAACCTATTGCCGGGCAAGTAGATGGCTATACTTGCCATTGGATTGAAGGTGTTGGGCGAAATATTCACCAAGCTATAACAGAATATAGATTTTGAATAGATATATCATCTGGCAAGTGGGTGGCTGTACTTGTCATTGGATTGAATGCGTTAGGCGATCTATTCACCAAGCTGTAGGAGGTTAAAGATTTTGAATAGACCTATTCTCTGGCAAGTAGATGGCAGTACTTGCCATTGGATTGAAGGCAGGCGATATATTCACCAAGCGGTAGCAGGTTACAGATTTTGAATAGACCAATTCTCTGGCAAGTAGATGGCTGTAGTTGTCACTGGTTGAAGACGTTATGCGACCTATTCTCCAAGCTTTGACATATTATAGATTTTGAATAGACCTATTCTCTGGCAAGTAGATGGCTGCACACGCCATAGGATTGAAGGCGTTAGGCGATCTATTCACCAAGATATAGCAGATTATGGATTTTGAATAGACCTATTCTCAGGCAAGTAGATGGCTGTACTTGCCATTGGATTGAAGGCGTTAGGCGATCTATTCACCAAGCTATAACAGATTTTAGATTTTGAATAGACCTATTCTCTGGCAAGTAGATGGCTGTACTTGCCATTGGATTGAAGGCGTTAGGCGATCTATTCACCAAGCTATAACAGATTTTAGATTTTGAATAGACCTATTCTCTGGAAAGTAGATGGCTGTGCTTGCCATTGGATTGAAGGCGTTTGGCGATCTATTCACCAAGCTATTACCGATTATAGATTTTGAATAGACTTATTATCCGGCAAGGAGATGGCTGTACATGCCATTGGATTGAAGGCGTTAGGAGATCTATTCTCCAAGCTATAACAGGTTATAGATTGCGAATAGAACCCTTCTCCGGCAAGTAGATGGCTGTTCTTGCCATTAGATTGAATGCGTTAGGCGATCTATTC
>NW_016949303.1:0-1705 GCF_001483705.2 Eufriesea mexicana
AGCGTTGCCGTTCACGATGTGCCGCGACCACTGCTCCTGGCCTCCCCAGAGCAAAGCGGAATGCAGTGGAGCACAGTAGACCTCAGAATTCCGCCGAAAGTCCGTTTAGAGCACGGAAGCCAAAGTAACATATGCTAATCAAGTCAAGCATTACATACACAAACTAAACATAGCTCAACCTAACATAACCAGACCACTACTGCGGTCCTCCGCAGAGATCAGCAGAGTGTACTAGGGCACAGTAGACCATAGAAATACACCGAATAATAGTGTATGGCACGAAGGTAGAAGCTACACTAACCAAACGAATCCTAACCTAACCGAAACAATCGTAACCTATCACAAACGAACGTGCCGAGACGAATATCACTGGCCACCCCAGAAACAAGCGGAACATATGAGAGCACAGTAGAACGCAGAAGTCAACCGAATGCATGTGCGAATATAGCACATCAGTTATAGCTACCGTTCCCTAACGTAATAAATCGTCATAAGACCAAACGTAACCTAACTGCACCCAACGTCCCGCGACCAGTATTGCTGGCCTCCCAGGGCCAAGCAGAAGGTAAACAGTAGAGCGCAGGAATCTACCTATCAACAGTGTATAGCACAAGAGTCAAAGCTGTCTTGTCCTAACCTAACCATACCGTAACATAACGAAACGGAACCTAACTCAACCTAACCTTGCGTGAACACTGTTGCTGGACACCAAGAGCCAAGCAGAGTATACTTGACATCAGTAGGGCCCAGAAATCGGCCGCATATCGGTCTAAAGGACAATAGCCAGATATATTCAAACATTACCTGATCCACCCGAAACTAGCCAAGCGCAGCCTAACTAAACATAACGTGCCGAGACCACTGTTGTTGGCCTGCTCAGGGCGAAGCAGAATATATCAGAGCACAGTAGAGTGCAGAAATCCACCGAGTATCAGTCTAGAGCACGAAAGTCGCAGCTACCCTTACCGAACCTTGCGCAACCTAACCAAACCAAACGTGACATAACGCAACCCAACGTGTCGATACCACCATTGCTGGCCTCCACAGAGACAAGCATAGAATATTAGAGCACAGCAAAACGCAGAAATCCACCGATTAGCAGCGCATATCACAAGAGTCAAAGCTACCTTGCCCTACCATACGGGATCGTAACTTAACCAAACAAAGCTTATCTCAACCTGACGTGTCGAGACGGTCATTGCTGGCCACCGCAGAGCCAATCAGGGCGTATTAGAACAATCTAGGGTGCAGAAAGCTGACGCACTGCAGTGAACAGAACAAAAGTCAAATATGCACAAAGCTTACCTTATCCAACGTAAACCAACCAAACGCGCCGGGCCAAGTACTGCAGGCATCCCCAGAGCCAAGCAAAAGATACTAGAGCACAGCAGTGCTTAAGACAAAAGTCGAAGGCCTTCTGTCCTATCCTAACCAAACGCGACGTACCCAAGTGTAACATATCTAGAACTAACGTGACGAGATGTCTATTTCTTCCCTCGCCAGAGCCATGCAGAACATATTAGAGCAATGCCGAGCGCAGAAATCCATAGAATAGCAGTGCATTGAACAAAAGTCGAAGCTAACATGCCCCAACCTAGAAAATCGTAACGTATACAAACGTAGCATTATTCAAACTATCGCGGTGAGAGCACCATTTCTAATCTCCCCGGAACAATGTAGTTCGTATTAGAGCAACGACGAGCGC
>NW_016949303.1:8923-10383 GCF_001483705.2 Eufriesea mexicana
TTGGGAGGCCTGCAATTGTGGTCTCGGCACACTAGTTAGAGTTAGGCTACGCTTGGCCCTTCTAGGTTACGTCAGATTTGGTTAGGGTAGATTTGACATTTGTGCTGTACAGTGCTATTAGGTCAATATCAGCGCACTGCGTTGCTCTTCTAGCATCTGCTTGCCTCTGCCCAGGCCAGCAATAGTGGGCGTGACACGTTTGCTTTAGCTAGGTTACGTTTGGTTATATTTGGTTAAGGTTGCTAGGACTTTTGTGCTATACACTGCTATTCGGTGGATTACTGCGCTCTGCTGTACTCTAGCATATTCTGCTCGGCTATGGGGTTGTCAGCAGTATTGTCCTCGGCTCGTTATTCTGAGTTATGTTGCGCACGGTTATGTCACGTTTGTTTAGGTCAGGACAGGGTAGCTTTGGCTTCTGTTCTATACACTGCAATCCGATGGGTTTATGCTCTCTACGTTGCTGTATTATATTCTGCTCTCCATCGGGAGGCCAGCAGTAATGTTTGCCGCTCGTTTGGTCGAGTTAGTTTACGTTTGGTTAAGTTTGGTTTAGGTTGTGTTATGTTAGGGTGGCGATGACTTTCGTGATACACCCTGCTATCATATGAACATCTGCGTTCTTCTGTGTGCTATCACACGCTGCTTGTCCCTGTGGACGCCAGGAATACTGTTCTCGTCACGTTAGGTTGAGTGACGTTACGTGTGGCTAGGTTACGTTTGGTTAGGCTTGGGTAGGGTAGCTTTAACATTTGATATAAGCTCTGCTTTTCGGACTATTTCAGCGTTCTACATTGTCCTGCTCTAGTCTGCATAGCTCTCGTATGGCCAGCAGTAGCGTTCGCAGCACGTCAGTTTGTGTCACGTTACGCCCGCTTATGTTACGCTTTTTTAGGTTAGGATAGGATATCTTTGACTTTGGTGATATACACAGCTACTCGGTGGATTTCTGCACTCTACTGCGATCTAATACACCCTGCGTCGATCTGGGAATGCTTGAAGTGGTGGCCGCTGCACGTTAGGTTGTGTTATGCTACCCTTTGTTAGTAGAGGTTTGTTTGGGTCTGGCTTGGATATGTTTGACAATCGTGCAACACACTGCCATTCTATGGACCTCTGCGCTCTGATCACCTCTAATATGCACTGCGTGGCGATAGGGATGCCAGCAAGGGTGGACTAGGCGCGTTTGATTAGGAATGGTTAGGTTTGCTTGTGTTAGGTTAGGCCAGGTTAGGTTAGGATATCTTATACTTTTCAGCTGTACAAAACAATGCAGCTGATTTCTGCGCTCTCCTTTGCTCTAATGTATTCTGCTTTGCTCTGTAGAAGTCAGCAATAGCGGTCTAGGCACGTTAAGAATAGGCACGTTAAGTTAAGTTATGTTGCGTTGGGCTATTCTACGTTTGGATCGGGTGGAGAGGATAGCTTCATCTTTTGTGCTATACAATGCTGTTCGACGC
>NW_016949304.1:0-6937 GCF_001483705.2 Eufriesea mexicana
ACCGTAGTGCTATTGTCTGCTGTTAGGTGGATTCCTGCGCCCTGCAGTGCTGTAATGCTTTCAACTTGGCCCTCGTAAGGCCGGCAACAATGGTCTCGGCACGTTAAGATGAGATATGCTACGTTCGGTTAGGTTTGGTCAGGTCAATTTTGGTCAGGATAACCTTAACTTTTGTGCTGTATACTGCCTTTCGGTGGAATTCTGCGCTGCACTGTGCTCTTGTGTGTCCTGCCTGACTCTGGGGAAGGCATCAATAGCGGTCTCGGCACGTTAGGCTTTGCCAGGCTATGTTTGGCTATGCTCCGTTTGTTTGGGTTAGGTATGGGTGGCTTAGGCTTTTCTGATATACACTGCGATTGTATGGATTTCCGCACTCTACTCACCACTATTCTGTTCCGATAGACTCTGGGAAGGCCAGAAGTAGCGGTCGCGGCACGTTACGTTGTGCTAGTTTACGTTTGGCTAAGTTAGGAGAGGATAGCTATGGCTCTAGCGTTATTGTCTGGTATTAGGATGATTTCTGCGCCTTAAAGTGCTCTAATATTTGCAGCTCGGCTCTGGCATTGCCAAAAATAGTTGTCTCGTCGCGTAATGATATGTCAGGTTACGTTCTGGTAGGTTGGGTCAGGCTTAGCTTAGTCAGGGTAGCTTTAACTATTGTGCCGTATACTGCTATTCGGTGGATTCCTGCGCTCTTCTGCGCTCCAGTAGGTCCTGATTGACTCTGCGGAGGCCAGCAATTGCGTTCGCAGCACGTTCTGTTGAGTTGAGTTATGCATGGTTATGTTACGTTTGGTTACGCCAGGAGAGGCTGGCTTTGACTCTTGTGCTATAGTCTGATATTGGGTGGATTTATTTACCCTACCGTGCTCTAATGTCTTCAGCTTGGCCCTGGTATGGCCAGCGATTGTAGCCTCTGCAGGTTTCATAGTGACATGTTACGTTCTGTTCCGTTGGGTAAGGATATATTTTATCAGGGTAGCCTTAACTTTTGTGCTGTACACTGCTAGTCGTTGGATTTTTGCGGTCTCTGCGTCCTAGTATGTCCCGCTCGTCTCTGTGGAGGCCAGTAATAGTGGTCGCGTCACGTCAGTGTAAGTGAAGTTACGTTCGGTTACGTTACGATTCCCTAGGTTAGTAGAGGATAGCTATGTCTTTAGTGCTATAGTCTGCTGTTAGGTGGATTTCTGCGCCCTACTGTGCTCTAATATATTCAGCCTCATCTGGGTGGGGCAGCAATAGCGGCCTAGGCACGTCAGGTTGTGTTAGGCTATGTTTGGCTATGCTCTGTTGATCTGGCTTAGGCTTGTATAGCATTTTTTCTGATATTCTCTGCGAATATACGGGTTTTTGCCTTCTACACTCCACTAATGTGCTCTTCTTGGCTCTGTGGCGGACAGTAAACGCGGTCGCAGCACGTTTGTTTGAGTTACGTTACGTCTGCTTATTTTGCGGCTGGCTTGGTTGCGAGAGGACAGCATTTACATTAGTGCTATAGTTTGCTATTAGGTCGACTTCTCCGCCCGGTAGTGCTCTAATGTTTCCAGCTCGGCTCTCTGAAGGACAACGATACTGGTCTCGGCACGTCAAGTTGCTTCATGTTACGTTCGGTTAAGTTGTGTAAGGCTAAGTTTGGTCTGGATTGCGTTTACTTTTGTGCTGTACACTGCCATTCGGTGAATTTCTGCACGCTGCGGTGCTCTAGTATGTACTGCTTGGCACTGGGAAGCGCAGCAATAGCGTTTTCGGCATGTTAGGCAGGGATAAGTTATGTTTTCCTATGCCACGATTGGTTAGGCTAGGAGAGGACAGCTTCGACCTAGTAGTCCGCTATTAGATGGATCCTTGCGCCCGACATTGCTCTAATGTTTTCTGCTTCGCGATGGGGAGGCCAGCAGCTGTGTGGTCTGGGCACGTAAGGTTGTATATGCTTGCGTTTTGTTATACTACGTTTGGTCAGGTTAGGGCAGGATAACTTTGACTATTGTGCCGTACACTGCTATTCGGATGGTTTCTGCGCTCTACACTGCTCTACTATATTCTGCTAGGCCATGTGGGGTTCAGTAATTGTGGCCGCGGCACGTTATGTTTAATTAGTCTACGTTTGGTTGGGATACGTTTGATTGGGTTAGACTGGACAGCTTTGATTTTCCTGCTGTGCACAGCGAATATATGGAACTTTGGCGCTCTCTTCTCTTCTCATACCATCTGCTTGGGTCTTGAAAGGGGGGAGCAATAACGGTCCCGACACGTTGGGTAGCGTTATGCTGCGTTTGCCTTTGTACGATTGGCTATGTTAGGATAGGATAGCTTTGACTTTTGTCCTATATACTGGTATTCGGCGGCCCTTTGCGTTTCTCTGTGATCACGTGTGTTCATCTTGGCTCTGGCAATGAAGGCAGTAGTGGTATCGTCGCGTGAGGCTGAGCTAGGCTACGTCTGTTTGGGCTATGTTATCTCGTGTTAGGTTTTGATAGCTTTGCCTTTTGTGTTATAAACTGCAGTTCAGTGGATTTCTGCGATGCACTGCGCTCTAGTATGTTCTGCGTAGCTCTGGGGAGGCTAGAAATAGTGGTCTCCTCACGCTAGGTTTAGCCATACAGCGGTTGGTTTTGCTACGCTTTGTTAGGTTAGGATTGGATAGCATTGACACTCATGCTACACACCGCTTATCGATAGACTTATGAGCTCCACATTGACCTAATATGTTCTGCTTGGATATGTCGTGCGAAGTACTAGAGGTCTCTGCACGTTGGGTTGAGTTATGTTAAGTTGGGTTTCGTCACGTTTGGTCGGGTTAGGATAGGATAGCTCTGACTTTTTTGCTGTACACTGCTACATAGATGAATCCTGCGCTTCACTGTGTTCTGATATGTTCCGCTTGGCTCTGGCGATGGCAGCAATGGTGGCCTCGGCACGTTAGGTTTAGTAAGGTTACGTTTGGCTCGGCCAGGTTTGGTTAGGTTTGGTCAGGATAACTTTGAGGTTTGTGTTGTACACTGCAATTCGGAGAGTTTCTGCGATCTACTGTGCACTAATATGTTCTGCTTGGCCTGGGTAGGGAAGCAATTGTGGTCTCGGCACGGTTGGTTTAGTTAAATTACGTATGGTTGTACCTCGTTCGGAAATGTAGGTAGAGGATAGCTTTGACTTTTACGTTATACACTGCCATTCGATGGATTTCTACGCTCTACATTAATCTGCCGCCCTCTGTTCGACTCTGGGTTGGCCTGAGATAGTTGTCTCGGCACTTAAGGCTTTGTTGGGCTACGTGCAGTCAGGTTATGACAGTCTTGTTTAGGTTTGTATAGGTATGGCTTCGTGGTGTACAATGCTATCCTCTGTACTTCTGCGCTCTACTGTGCTCAACTATCTCCTGCTTGGCCCTGATTATTCCAGCAGTAGTTGCGGCGGCACGTCAGATTTAGCTACGTTACGTTTGGTTAGGCCATGTTAGCTAGGGCTAGGCTCGGATGGGTTCGACTCTTCTGCTGTACACTGCGATCCGATGGATTTCTGCACCCTAGCCTCCACTAATAAGTTCTGCTTGGCTATGTGGAGGACGGCGATAGTGATGGAAGCACGTTAGGTTCAGCTTGGTCACGTTTTGTAGTGTTAGGCTATGCTGGGTTGGGCTGGGTTAGCTACGACTTTTGTGCTACGAACTGCAATTGTATGGACACCAGCGCCCTATTGTGTGCTATCACACTCTGCTAATCTCCCGGGACGTCAGGAATTGTGGCCGCGGTTTGTTAGGTTGTGGTATATTACGCTTGATTAGGTAAGGTTTGGCTAGGTCAGGATTGGATAACTTTGACTTTTGTCTGTGCACTACTGTAATGTGGATTTCTGCGCTCTAATTCGCCATAATAAACTCTCCATAGCTTTGGGGAGGACAGCAATAGTGGTTTCGGCAGGTTCATTTCAGTTAGGTTACGCTTGTTTATGTTACCATTGTTTAAGATATGAAAGTATAGCTTTCACTTATATGCTATTCACTGCCATTCATTGAACTTCTGAGCTCTACTGTGCTCTAATTTGTTCCGCTTGTCCCTGTGGATACCAGCAATAATGTTCATAGCACGTTTGGTTGAGATATGTTACGTTTGGCTTAGCTAGGTTAGGACTTGCTTCGCTAGGATTGCTTTGACTTTTGTGCTATGCACTGATATTCGGTCGATAACAGCGATGTGCATTGCTCTGCTATCATCTGCTTGTCTCTGGTGACGCCAGCAGTAGTGGTCGAGGCACGTCTGTTTGGGTTATGTTACGTTTGGTTAGGTTAGGTTCTGTTATGTTTGGTCAGCATGACTCCGACTTTTGCGCTATACACTGCAATGCCGTCTATTTCTACGCACTGCTGTGCTCTAATATCCTCTGCGTCGTCCTGCGGTAGCCAGCAACTGTGGTCTCGGCACGCTAGGTTGAGTCATGTTACTCTTTTTTAGGTTTGGTTAGCCTGGGATAGGTTAGGATAGCTTTGACTATTCTATCATATATTGCCATTCTATTGACTTTTGCGTTCCACGCTCCTCCAATATGTACTGCTTGGCTACGGGGAGGCCAGCAATAGTGGACCTGCCTCGGTAGGTTTAGTTAGTCTACGATCGGTTAGGTGAGGTTAGGCCAGGTTATGTTAGGTTTCCTTTGACTTTTGTGCGGTACACTGCTATTCGGTGGATTTCTGCGCTCTACTGTAGCCTAATATTCCCAGCTTTGCTTTGCGAATCCCAGAGGTAGCGGCCGAGGCGAGTTACCTGTGTTATTTTACGCTTGGTTAGGTCAGGTTTGTATGGGTGTGGTTGGGATATCTTCGACTTTCCTACTACACACAGCCATCATATGGTCCTCTGTGCTCTACTCTCCTCCTGTGTGCCCTGCTTGGTGACGGGTAGGCCAGGAATGTTGGGCTAGATGTGACAGGTTGGTATGGTTTACGTTTGTTTGTGTTAGGTTAGGTTAGGTTTGTTTGGGATGTCTTCTGCTTCCGATCTTTGCACTTCAATGCGGTGGATTTCTGCGGTCTACTGTGCCATAGTATGCTCCGCTTCACGCACGCGAGGACAGCAATATTGGTTCCGGCATGTTGCATTTAGTTATGTTACGTTCGGTTATGTTACGTTCGGTTATGTTACGATTGGTTATGTTAAGAAAGCGTAGCTTAATCTTTTGTGCTATGCACCGCCATTCGTTGGATTTCAGCGCTGTCCGGTGCTCTCATAAGTTCTGCTTGTCTCTGTGGTATCCACAAATTATTTTCGGGACACGTTTGGCTGAGATATGTCACGGCTGGCTTCGCTAAGTTACAATAGGTTGGGTTAGAATGGCTTTGACCTTTGTGCTATACACTTCTATTCGGTGGATTCCTGCGCCCTACTGTGCTCTAGTATATTCTGCGTGGCTCTGGGGAGGCCAGCAATATTGGCCTCGGCACATTAGGTTAGGTTATGTTTGGTTTGCTTATATTACGTTTGGATACGTTACGATAGGATAGTGACAACTTGTGTCCTATATACTGCTATTCTTTGAACGTGTACGATCTACATACTTCTACTATACCCTGCTCAACTCAGTGGATGCCAGTAATGGTGGTCTCGGCACGTTAGGTTGAGTTGAGATACGTTTGGTTTGGTTACGAAGGTCTGGGTTAGGCTTGAGTAGCTTCGTCTTTCGTGTTGCAGGCTGTTATGCAGTGGAATTCTGCGCTCCGCTTTGCCCTGCTACACTCTGCTCGAATCTGGGGATGACAGCAATAGTGGTCGCGTCACGTTATTTTGTGCTATGTCAGGTTTGGCAACGTAACGATTTGCTAGGTTAGGAATGGATGACGTTCTCTTTCGTGCTATACACTGCTGTTCGGTGGGTTCCTGCGCTATGCTGTGCTCTAACATGTTCTGCTCTGTTCTGTGGAGCAATATTGTCAGCAATAATTGTCAGCAATAATGGTTTAGACACATTAGGTTGCGTTAACTACGTTCGGTAATGTTAGGTTTGTTCAGGTGAGGATACCATATCTTGGACTTTTGCGCTTCACCCTGCTATTCGGTGGATTTCTGTGCTCCTCGTTGCTCTACTATACTCTGGTTGACTCTGGGGAGGCCAGCAATGGCGGTCGTGGCACAATGGGTTGCGTTAGGTTACGTTTGGTCAAGTTAGGTTAGGCTACGTGTGGTTAGGTTAGGTTAGGTTAGGTTGGCCTTGACTTTTGTCCAATACACTTTTGTCCTGCTGTTAGGTCTATATCTGCGTACCTACGGTGCTCTAAAATGTTCTGCTTCGCTATGGGGAGGCCACCGATAGAGGTCTCGGCTCTTTACGTTTTTCCTTCGTTAGGTTAGGTTAGGTTAGTACAGTTTAGCTGAGGATATCTTTGACTTTTGTGCTATACACAGCTATTTGGTGGCTTTCTGCTCTCTACTGCGCTCTAGTAAATTCTGCTTGGCTCTGGGGAGGCCAGCAATAGTGGTCTCGGTACGCTAGGTTGGGTTAGGTTCCATTTGGTTACGTTTGGCTCGTTTAGGATAGGGTATCTTAGACTTTCTCGGTATACGCTGCTATTCGGTGGATTTCTGCGCTCTTAACTGCGCTGCTATACTCTGCCCGGCTCTTCGGAGACCAGCATAGCGGACGCGGCGCGATAGGTTTGGTCACGTTACTTCTGGCTAGGTTAGGTGAGGCTAATTTGGCCATGATGGCTATGACTTTTGTGCTATACACTGCTTTTCGGAGGATTTATGCGCTCTGCGTTGCTGTACTATACTCGGCTCGACTCTCGGGAAGTCAGCATCAGTGGTCTCGGCACGTTACGTTGAGCTTGTCTATGTCGGGTTAGGATTTGTTAGCTCGGGTTAGGTTTGGACATCGTTGACTTTTGTGCTATATACTACAATGCTGTGTATTGCTACGACCTACTTTGCTCTAGTATACTCTGCTTGGC
>NW_016949304.1:6967-10753 GCF_001483705.2 Eufriesea mexicana
TACACTGCTATTCGTACGATTCCAGCGTTCTACCTTGCTCTGCTATTCCCTGCTTAGCTCTTGTGAGCCCAGCATTGGCCTTCGTGTCACGTCAGAGTGGGTTACGTTACGTCTGCTTATGCTACGATTGGTTAGGTTAGTATTGGATAGCTCTGACTTTTGTGCTATACATCGCTATTCGGAGAATTTCTACGATCTATACTGCTCTACTACTCTCTGCTAGACCATGGGGACGGCAGTAATAGTGTTCTCGGCGGGATAGGTTAAGGTAGATTGCGATTGGTTACGTCACGTTTGCTTAGGTTAGGACAGCAGAGCCTTGACATTTGCGCTATACACTGCTTTTCGGTCGATATCTGTGCACTGCACTGCTCTACTCATATCTGCTTGAATCCGAGGAGGCCAGCACAGCGGTCGTCGCAGGTTTGGTTGAGATATGTTATGCTTTGTTAGGTTAGGTAAGGTTAAATTTGGTCAGGACGACTTTGACTTTTGTGCTGTACACTGCTGTTCGTTAGATTTCTGCGCACTACTCTGCTCTAATATGCTCTGCTTGACGCTGGGGAGGCCAGCAGTGGTGGTCTCTGCACGTATGTTTGAGACAGAGAACGTTAGGTTATATTAGGTTTGGTTAGGTTATGATAGGGTTGCTTTGACTTTTGTGCTATACTCTGCTATTCCGTGGATTTCTGTGCGCTGCATTGCTCTACTGGCATCTGCTTGGATCTGGGTAGGCCAGCAATATCGGCCGTGGCACGTTCGTTTCAGGTACGTTGCGCTCGGTTAGGTTAGGTCAGGTTAGGTTTGGTTAGAATGGCTTCGACATTTGAGCCATACACTGCTTTTCGCTGGATACCTGCGACCCGCTGTGCTCTAGCATGTTCTGCTTGGCTCTGGAGAAGCCAGTAATAGTGATCTCGGCACGTCAGTTTGAGATAGGGTGCGTTTGGTTAGGTTATGTTAGCTTTAGTTTGATTTGTATATCTACCACTTTTTTGCTATGCACTGCGATTCTATGGATTTCGGCGCTCTACTCCGCTCTAATATGCTCTGCTCGACTATCTGGAGGCCAGTAATGGTTGTCTCGGAGCGTCAGGTTGTGCTAGACTACAATCGGTTAGGGTATGTTAGTTAGGGTTTGGTCTGGATAGCTTCGACTTTCGTGGTATAAACAGTTGTTCGGTGCATTTCTGCGCTACGCAGTTCTCTAGTATGTTTTGATTGACTCTGTGGAGGCCAGCAATGGTGGTCTCGGCACGTTAGTTTGAGATAGATAACGCTTTGTTGTGTTACGCTTGGTACGGTTAGGATATGGTAGCTTCGATTTTCATGCCACAGAACGCTATACTGCGGAACACTGCGCTCTACTGTGCTCTAGTATTTTCTACTTGGCTCTGGGGAGGCCAACAGTATTTGTTTCGGCACGTTAGCCTGAGTTATGTAGCGTTTGGCTAGGTAAGGTTGGTTTGGGTTAGGCTTGGTTTGCTTTAACTTTCGTGGTGTAGACTGCTGTTTGGTTGATATCTGCGCTTTACTGTGCTGTGATACGTTCTGCTTGGCTCTGAGGAGGGCAGCAATAGAGATCTCGGCACGTTAGGAAGTGTTATGCTACATTCGGTTACGTTACGTTTGGAGAGGTTAGGATAGGGTAGCTTTTGTTATTGCGATTTAAACTACTGTACGTTGAATTTCTGCGCTCTACCCTGCTCTAGTACGTTCTGCTTGGCTCTGGGATTGCCAGAAATAGTGGCCGCGGCGTGTTAGGTGAGTTAAGCTGTGTTCGGGTAGTTTATGTTTGCAGGGGTGTGGTATGGGCAGCTTTGATTTTTCTGCTATACACGGCGTTTCTGTGGATTTCTGCGTCCTACTGTCATCTATTATGCTCAACCTGGCTGTGTGTGGGCCTGCAATGCTGTCCGCTGCACATTAGGCAGAGCTAGGTCACGTTTGTTTGGTTATGTTTTATAAAATTTTGTCTGGTTCGGTCAGTGTATCTTTTACTTCTGTCCTATACTTTGCTATTTGATAGCTTTCTGTGCTCTACTGCGTTCTATTATACCCTGCTCGACTCCGGGGGAGCGAGCGATAGTGGCCATGATACGATAGGATGTGTTATGCTACGCTTGGTAATGTCACGATTGGTTAGATTAGGATATGACCGCTTCAACTTTTGTGCTATACACCGATATTCGGAGAATTTCTGCGCTCTACATTACTCTACTGTACTCTGCTCGGCTCTGAGGATGCCAGTAATAGTGGTCTCGGCAAATTAGGTTAGGTCAGGCTACGTTTGGTTTGGTTATGTTCGTTTGGGTTAGGTTCGGATTTCTCCGACTTTCGTGGTGTAGACAATTGTTCGATGGACTTCTGCGCTTCACTGCGCTCTGGCATGTTCTGCTTGCCTCTGAGGATGGCAGCAATAGAGGTCTCGGTACGTCAGGAATAGTTAGGCTACGTATAGTTACATTACGTTTGGTCAGGTTAGGATATGGTTGCTTTGTCTTTTGTGCTATACACTGCTCTACGTTGGATTTCTGCGCTTTACTGTGCTCTAGTATGTTCTGCATAGCCCTGGGGAAGCCAGCAATAGTGGTTACGGCGCGTTAGGTTGAGTTACATTACGTTTGGTTAGGTTAGGACGGGGTGGCTTCGTCTTTTGTGCTGTACACTGCTTTTTGGAGGATATCTGCGCTGTTCGTTGCTCTACTCTACTCCGTTCGACTCTGGGGAGGCCATCAATGGTCGGTCGTAGCACAATAGGTTCAGGTAGGTAACGATTAGGTAGGTCATGTTAGATTAGGTTTGTATAGTATGTCTTTGACTTTTGTGCTGTACACTGCTGCCCTTTGAACTTCTGCGCTCTACTGTGACCTTATATGCTGTGATTTGCTCTGAGAAAGCCAGAAACAGATTCCGCTGCACGTTAGTTTGTGTTAGGTCACGCTTGGGTTGGCTAGGTTAGGCTAGGTTTTGTTAAGATAGCTTTGACTTTTGTGGTATTGACAGCTGTTCGGCCGATATCTGCGATCCGCATTGCTCTACTAGCCTCCGCCTTTTCTGGGGAGGCAAGCAATAGTGAGCGTGGCATGTTTTGTTGTGTTAGGTTACTTTGGGCTTGGCTAGGGCAAGATATGTTTGGTTAGTGTGGTTTTGAAACTTGTCATATACAATGCTATTCGTAGGATTTCTGCGCTCTACTTTGCTCTAGTATACTCTGCTTGGTTATGGGGAGGCCAGCAGTAGTGCTCTCGGCACGTTGGTCTGAGTTATGTTGCGTTTGGTTATGCTGCGTTTGAGGTGGTTAGGATAGGATAGCCTAGACCATTGTGCTATACACCGCTCTGCGGTGTGTTTCTGCGCTCTACAGATATCTACTATGCTCTGCTCGACTCTTGGGAGGCCAGCAAGGGAGATCGGAGCACGTTAGGTCGTGCTAGGGTACGTTCGGTTTGGTTAAGTTACGTTGCGTTAGGCACGGATATCTTTGTCTTTCGCGTTATAAGCAGTTATTACGTGGAATTCTGCACTCTATTGTTCTCTCGTATACTATGCTCGCTTCTGGGGAGCCCAGCAAACGGGGTCGCTGATCGATATTTTGAGTTATATTACGTTTGGTTATGTAACGGTCTGTTAGGCTAGGAAACGACGGCATTAACTTATGCGTTCTACACTGCTATTCGTTGTATTTCTGCGCTCTACTGTGAACTAACATTTTCTGCTTTTATCTGGGAGATCTGTAATATTGGTTTCGACTCGTTAGGTTGAGTTACGCTACGTTTGGTTAGG
>NW_016949305.1:0-260 GCF_001483705.2 Eufriesea mexicana
AGCAGATGGACTAATTTCTTCTGTGATCATTTAAATTTCGCAGCTATCCAAGAATGATCTTTACATAGTACTGCTATTCCTAAAGACATTTGCACGTAACAGTTCGGTACACAGTACATCCGTCCGCAGTGCACTGTAGCCGTTAGATTAATCTGTTCAAAGAAGATTTAGATTCTATAGCAATTCCGGAATGACAAAGGAGGATACGTTATTGCACGGGATACTAATAAGTGAGGAAACAGTACTGACTACAGCCATCA
>NW_016949305.1:283-569 GCF_001483705.2 Eufriesea mexicana
TAATTTCTTTACTGTTAAATTAAAGTTAGCAGCAATTCTAGAATAATCAATATCCGGTACGTCTATGACTAGAGACATTTACGACTGACAGAGTGGTGCTTAGTACATCAATCATCAGGGTGCTGTAGCCGTAGGAACTATTTGTTCGCTGACGACTTATATTCCACAGAATCCCTAGAATACTCAGTACTTATATCAGCTATATACGAAGTTATTTACAATTCCCAGTACTGTATTTGGTGCATCCAACGACAAAGCACAGTAGCCGGTGGATTAATATTCTAGT
>NW_016949306.1:0-565 GCF_001483705.2 Eufriesea mexicana
ACTTACGTAACCTATCTGAACCTAACAAGCCGAGACCACTAGTGATGGCCTCCCCAGAGCAAAGCAGAATAAAATAGAGATCAGTAGAGCGCAGAAATCCGCCGCATTGCAGTGCATAGCACAAAAGTGAAGGATACCCTAAACCAACCTGTCCTAACCTAACCTACACGAACGTAGTGTAACCAAAACTAACGCGACGAAACGGGTATTGCTGGCCACCCCAGAGCCAAGCGGAACACACTAGATCACCGTAGATAGCAGAAATCCACCGAATAGCAGTGAATACCACAAAGGACGGTTCTCGCATCCAAACGTAACCAAACGCAACATTATCGTACGTAACCTAGCTCAAACCATCGCACCGAGACCACTATTGCTCGACTCCCCAGAGCCAAGTAGGGTATACCAGAGGACAGTAGATGGCATAAATACGCCGCATTGTAATGTATAGCACAAAATGCGAAAGTGTATAGCACAAAATTCGAAGATATCCAATCCCAATATAACCTATCGTAAAACAACCAAACGTAACCGAACAGAGCATATCGTCCCGCGACCACTATTT
>NW_016949307.1:0-244 GCF_001483705.2 Eufriesea mexicana
CCCCTGCTAACGTAACCTAGCCAAACGTAGCGTAGCTAAGCATAACGTGTGGCAGCCACTATTTCTGGCCTCCCAAGAGTGAAGCAGGGCATACTAGAGCACAGCAGACGTCGGAAATCCAAGGAATAACAGTGCACGACACGAAGGTCACAGTTACCCTGACCAAACATAACCTAATCTGACCTATCCAACGTAACCTAACACAGCCCAACGTGCCACGACCACCAGTGCTGGCAACCGGAGG
>NW_016949308.1:0-212 GCF_001483705.2 Eufriesea mexicana
GCAATGGCTATAGCGCGCCAATTGAATCTTCCATTCATATTTATGCAAGAAAGTTAGCTCACCGCGATATTAGACAAAATGTCATTAAAATTGAATTTTCCAACCACATTCATTATCATTGCAATGGCTACAGCAAGCCAAAAGTATCATTCCTCATTACTTATGCAAGAAAGTTAGCTCACCACGATATTAGTTGAAAATGTCAATAAAAT
>NW_016949308.1:485-739 GCF_001483705.2 Eufriesea mexicana
ATGGCTATATCGCGCCAATTGAATCCTTCTCCCTTGTTTATGCAAGACAGCTGGCTCACCACGATATTAGTAGAAAATGTCAATAAAATTGAATTTTCCAGCCAGATTCAACAGCATTGCAATAGCTATAGCACGCCAATAGAATCTTTCCTCCTTATTTATGCGAGAGACTTAGCTCACCACGATATTAGACGAAAATGTCAATAAAATTGAATTTTCCAGTCAGATTCTATAGCATTGCAATGGCTATAGCA
>NW_016949309.1:0-3395 GCF_001483705.2 Eufriesea mexicana
GTCGAAAATGGCAATAAAAATGTATTTTCCAGCAACATTCCTTAGCATTGCAATGGCTATAGCGCGCCAATAGTGTTTTTCATGCTCATTTATGCAAGTGGGTTTGCTCACCACGATATTTGTCGAAAATGTCAAGAAAATCGAATTTTTCTGACAGATTCTATGGAATTGCAGTGGCTACAGCACGTCAGTAGAATCTTTCCTCCTTATTTTCACAAGTGGGATTGCTCTCTGCGATATTAGTCGAAAATGTCAATAAAATTGATTTTTTCAGCGAGATTCTATAGCATTGTAATGGCTATAGCACGCCAACAGGATCTATCCTTCTTATCAATGTAAGAGAGGTAGCTCACCACGATATTAGTCGAAAATGTAAATAAACGTGAATTTTCCATCCACATTCAGTAGACTCTATGTCATGCCTATAGTATCTTTCCTCCTTATTTACACAAGTGGGTGTGCTCACAACGATATTAGTTGAAAATGTCAATAAAATTGTATTTTCCAGCAAGCTTGTATAACATTGCAATGGCTATGGCACGCCAATACAATCCTTCCTCATTATTTATGCAAGAAAGTTAGCTCACCACGATATTAGTAGAAAATGGCAATAAAATTGAATTTTCCACACAGATTATATAGCATTATAATGGCTATAGCTCGCCAATAGAATATTTCATTATTATTTATGCAAGAATGTCATTTCACCGAGATATTAGTCGAAGATGTCAATAAAAATGTATTCTCCAGCCAGAGCGTATAGGATTGCAATGGCTGTAGCACGCCACTAGAGTCTCTCCTCCTTGGTTATGCAAGAAAGTTAGCCCAGCACGATATTAGTCGAAAATGGGTATAAAATTCAATTTTCCAGACACATTCTATACCATTACAATGGATATAGCACGCAAGTAGAATCTTTCCCCCTTACGTATGCAATGAAGTTATGTCGCCACGATATAATTCGAAAAGGTCAATAAAATCGAATTTTCCAGCCAGATTCTATAGCATTTCTATGGCTCTAGCACGCCAGTAGAATCTTTCCTTCCTATATATGCAAGAAAGATAGGTCACCACGATATTAGCCGAAAATGTCAATAGAATTCAATTTTCCAGACAGATTCTATAGCATTTCAATGGTTATAGCACGCGAGTAGAATCTTTCCTCCTAATATATGCAAGAAAGTTAGCTCACCACGATATTAGTCGAAAATGTCATTAAAATAATATTTTCCAGCCAGATTTTATACCATTGCAATGGCAATAGCGCGCCCATAAAATCTTCCCTCCTTATTTATGCAAGAAAGATAGGTCACCAGGATATTAGCCGAAAATGTCATTAAAATTGAATTTTCCAGCCTGATTCTATAGCATCGCTACGACTATAGCACGCCAATAGTATATTTCTTCCTTATCTATGCAAGAAAGTTAGCTCACCACGATATTAGTCGAAAATGTCAGTAAAATCGTATTTTGCTCGCAGATTCTGTAGGATAGTAATGGCTATAGCATGCCAATAGAAACTTTAATCCTTATTTATGCAAGTGGGCTTGCTCACCACGTTGTTAGACGAAGATGTCAATTAAATGGAATTTTCCAGCCAGATTCTATAGCATTGCAAGGGCTATAGCAGGCCAATAGAATCTTTCCTGCTTATATATCCAACAAAGCTTGGTCACCACGATATTACTCGAAAATGTCAATAAAATTGTATCTTCCAGACAGATTCTGTAGCATTGCAATGGCTGCAGCACGCAAGTAGAATCTTACATCCTTATGAATGCAAGAAAGTTAGGTCAGAACGATATTAGCCGAAAATGTCAATAAAATTCTATTTTCCTGCCTGATTCCATAGCATTGCAGTGGCTATAGCGCGCCAATAGAATCATTCCTCCATATTTATGCAAGAAAGGTAGCTCACCACGATATTAGTCGAAAATGTCAATAAAATCGAATTTTGCACGCAGATTCTATAGAATTGCTATGACTATATCATGCCTATAGTATCTTTCGTCCTTATTTACGCAAGTGGGTTTGCTCACCACGATATTAGTCGAAAATATCAATAAAATTGAATTTTCCAGCAGGTTTCTATAACATTGCAATGGCTATGGCAAGCCAATACAATCCTTCCTCATTATTTATGCAAGAAAGTTAGCTCACCACGATATTAGTGGAAAATGGCAACAAAATTGAACTTTCCAGCCAGATTCTATAGCACTGCAATGGCTACAACACGCCAGTAGTATCTTTCGTCCATATACATGCAAGAAAGTTAGGTCACGAAGATATTAGTCAAAATGTCAATAAAATTGCATCTTCCAGACAGATTCTATAGCATTGCAATGGCTGCAGCACGACAGTAGAATCTTCCCTCCTTATTTATGCAAGAAAGCTAGGTCACCACGATATTAGCCGAAAATGTCAATGAAATTGAATTTTCGAGGCAGATTCAATATTATCGCAGTGACAATAGCACGCCAGTAGAATCTTTCCTCCTTTTATATGCAAGAAAGTTAGGTCACCAAGATAGTAGTCGATAATTTCAATAAAATAGAAATTTCCAGCCAGATACTATACCAATGTCATGGCTAGAGCACGCCAAAGGTATATTTAATCCTCATATAAGCAAGAAAGTTAGGTCACCACGATATTAGCCGAAAATATCAATAAAATTCAATTATCCAGCCACATTCTATAGCATTGCAATGGCTACAACACGCCAGTAGTATCTTTCCTCCATATACATTCAAGAAAGTTAGATCACCACGATATTAGTCAAAATGTCAATAAAATTGCATCTTCCAGAAAGATTCTATAGCATCGCAATGACTATAGCACGCCAATAGGATATTTCTTCCTTATTTATGCAAGAAAGTTAGCTCACCACGATATTAGTCGAAAATGTCAATAAAATCGAATTATGCACGCAGATTCTATAGAATTGCACTCTCTATATCATGCCAATAGTATCTTTCGTTATTATTTACACAAGTGGGTTTGCTCACCACGATATTAGTCGAAAATGTCAATAAAATTGTATTTTCCAGCAAGTTTCTATAACATTGCAATGGCTATGGCATGACAATACAATCCTTCCTCATTATTTATGCAAGAAAGTTAGCTCACCACGATATTAGTAGAAAATGGCAATAAAATTGAATTTTCCAGCCAGATTATATGGCATTACAATGGCTATAGCTCGCCGATAGAATATCTCATTATTATAATAGAGTATTTCATTATTATATATGCAAGAATGTCATTTCACCACGATATTATACGAAGAGGTAAATAAAATTGAATTTTACAGACAGATTCTATAGCATTTCAAAGGTTATAGCACGCCAGTAGAATCTTTCCTCCTGATATATGCAAGAAAGTAAGGTCACCACGAT
>NW_016949310.1:0-5458 GCF_001483705.2 Eufriesea mexicana
CGTAACATAATCAAACGTAACCTAACAGAACCTAACGTGCCGCGACCACGATTGCTGGCCTCCTCAGAGCCAAGCGGAGTACACTAGTGGAGCGTAGAAATCAGAAGTCCATAGAATCAAAGTGTATATCAGAGGAGTCGAAGCTACCGAAATTTAAACCAAACCAACAGAACATAAACAAGCTTAGACTAACTGAACCTAAGAAGCTGGGACAGATATTGCTGTCCTCCACAGAGACAAGCAGGGCATCCTAGAGCTCAGTTAGCCGCAGGTATCAACCGAATCGCAGTATAGAGCACGAAAGATAATGCTATCCTAACCAAACTTATCCTACCCCAACATAACAGAACGTAACCCATCTAAACCTAACCTGCAGCGACCCCTACATCTGGCCATCCCAGAGCCAAGATGAAAATATTGGAGCAATGCAGTGTGCGGAAATCCACCTAATAGCACGCTACGGCACTAAAGACAAAGCTATCCTCTCCAAACCTAACCAACCGTAACGTAACCAAACGTAACGTAGCTAAACTTAACGTGCCGCGACCACTATTACCGGCCTCCCTTTAGCCAAGCAGAACACGTTAGTGGAGAGTAGAACGCAGAAATCCATAGAATCGCAGTGTATACCGGAAAGGTCAAAGCAACTCAAACCTAACACAAACCAACAAAACATAACCGCACATAGCCAAACCCGGACTAACCTGCAGAGACCGCTATTGCTGACCACCCTTGGTACAAGCAGTTCATACTTGAGCACACTAGAGCGCAGAAATCCACCGAAAAGCGGTGTACAGCACGAAAGACAGTGTAACCTGTCCTAACCTAGCGAAACGTGACACTTCCAAGCGTAACATAACAAAACCGAACTTGTCGAGACCACCATTGCTCGCCTCCACAGGGACGAGAAGAGTCTACCAGAGCACAGTGTAGCGCAGAAATCCGCAGCATTGCAGTGAATAACACAAAAGCCGTAGAAATCCTAGCATAACATGATCTAACGTAACCTAACCAAGCCTAGGGTAACTCAACAGAGTGTCCCGCGTCCTCCGATCCCGGACCCCACGGAGCCAAGCAGAATACAGTAGAGCACAGTAGATCACAGTTGCCCGCCGTATAGTAGTGTATAGCACGGAAGTCGGAGCCACCATAACAAAACGTAACATAGCATAAACTAATGAAGAGTAGCCTAACTCAACATAACATGCCGCGACTATTGCTGCCCTCCTCACAGCCAAGCAGAACATAGTGGAGCACAGTCGAGTGCAGAAACCCTCCGAACAGCAGTGTATACCACGAAAGTCAATGTCATCCTAACCCAGCTTAGCCTAACCTTTCCTAACCGAGCATAACCTAACTCAACCTAACATGCCACTACCTCTATTGCCCGCCTGCACAGATTCGAGCGGAGTATAGTAGCGCAATGTAGAGTGCGGGCATCCACAGAATAGCAGTGCACAGCACAGGAGTCAAAGAAATCCTAACCAAGCCTTACTACCGTATCACAGCGAAATGTAGCCTAACAAAAGCTGACGTGCCGGAAGTACTATTACTGTCCACCAGCGTGCGAAGCAGTGAGTGTTAGAGCTGGGTAGACCTCAGAAATACACTGAATAGGAGCGTATGCCACAAACGCCTTAGCTATTCTATCCTATCCTAACCAAACGTAACGTAAGCAAACGTACCTAGACTCGAGCTAACGTATCAAGACCAACACTGCTGGCATTCCCAGAGACAAGCAGAATATACTAGAGCACACCAGAGCACAGAGATCCACCGCATTGCAGTTTATAGCGCAAAATTCAGACATACCCTGTCCTTACATGACAATACCTAACCTATCCGAACGTAGTGTTACTAAGCATGACGTGGCGAGACCAATATTTCTGACCTCGCCAGAGCCGAGCTGAGCAAATTTGTGCACATTAGAGCGCAGAAATCCTCCGAAGAGCAGTGAATAGCGCAAAAGTCAAAGTAGCCTTAACTAATCTAGCCAATCGTGACACAACCAAACGTAGCCTATCACACTCTAACATGACGAGACCACTATTGCTGGCTTCCACATAGTCAAGCAGAATGGAACAGGGCACAGTATAGTGCAGAAATCCACCGCATTCCGGTGCATAGCACAATAGCCGTTGATATTTTAACCAAACCTGCCCTAATCTATCCTAACCAAACGCAGCATAACCCAACATGCCGTTCCGCGACCACTGCTCCTGGCCTCCCCGGAGCAAAGCAGATTGTAGCACGGCTCAGTAGATCACAAGAGTCCGTCGACAAGCTATGTAAGGCACGAAATTCATAGAAGTATATCCTAATATAGCCAAACGTACCAAATTCAAACGAAGCCTAACACAACCTCACATGATCAGACCGCTATTGCATACATCCACAGATACAAGCTGAATATACTAGAGCGCAGTAGAGCGCCGATATACACCGCATTGCAGTGAATAGCAAAAAAGGCTCAGGCATCATAACCTAACCAGATGTAACCGAACATACAAAAACGTAGCATTGCTCAGCGTAGCGTGTCGCGACCACTGCTACTGGCCTCCCAGAGCTAAGCATAAAGTAGAAGAGCACAGTGGATGACAAAAAATCCGCCGAAAGGCAGTGTAAAGTACGAAGGTCAAAGGAGCATATCCTAATATACCCATACGTGACATACCCAAACGTAGCCTAGCTCATACTGATATGGCGAAAACACTATTGATGACCTCCACAGAGGCAAGCAGAATATACTAGAGCACAGTGGAGCGCAGAAATCCGCGGATAGCTGTGTATAGTACAAATGTCTGTAGCACCATACCCTAACCTCATCAAACTTAACATACCCGAACCTAGCATAGCCCAAACTAACGTGACGGAACCACTATTGCTGGCCACTGCAGAGCCAATCAGAACGTACTAGAAAACACTGGATCTCAGAATTCCACCGCGTATCAGTGTATGGCACAAAAGTCACACCTACCCTATCATAATATATCCAACCTTAACATTACCAGACGTAACGTAACTCAACCTATCGTACGTCGACCACTATTGCTGGCCTCCCCAGAGCCGATCAGAACCTACTAGAGGACATTAGGGCGCAGAAGTCCACAGAATCGCAGTGTACAGCACAAAAGTCAAATCCATCCCGATTAAACCTAACCTGACGTAACTTAACCAAACGTAATGCAACCTGACCTAATATGCGGCGACCACTATTGCTGGCCTCCATGGACCCAAGCAGGAAATATAAGGGAAGAGTAGAGCGCAGAAATCCGCGGTTAGGCGTGTATGGCACAAATGTCTAAACTACCCTATCCTAACCTCCAATACGTAACACAGCAGAACGTAGAATTGCACAACCTGACGTACCGAGACCACTATTGCTGGCCTCCCCAGTGCCAAGTGGAAGATACTAGATCACACCAGAACGCAGAAGCACACCGCAATGCAGTGAGCAGCTCAAAACTCGAATATACCCTAACGTAACCTGAACTAACCTGACGCAACCAAGCGTAGCATAGTCGAACATAACGTACCGCGACCACTATTCCTGGCATCTACAGACCCAAGCATAATGTAGTAGAGCAGAGTGGATACCATAAATTCGCCTGATAACAGTGTACAGCACGAAAGGCAAAAGTATCCTAATCAAACCTAACCTAACGTAACCTAATGAAACGTAGACTAGCTAAACATATCGTTCAGCGACCACTATTCCTGGCGTGCATAGAACCAAGCAGAGTATAGTGGATAACAGTCGAGCGCAGAAATCCTACGAATAGCAGTGTACAGCACGAAAGTCAGAGATAACCAGAATGAGCTTGACACAGCCATACCTAACCAAACGTAACATAACACAACCTAACGTGCCGAGACCACTATTGCTGGCCTCGCCAGAGCCGAGCAGAGAATGTTGGATCACAGCGGAGCGCAGTTATCCGCGGATAGCTGTGTATAGCTCAAAGGTCTAAAATATCCTGTCCTGATCTCACCAAACGCAACATACCCAAACGTAACTTAACCTAACACATCTCAACCTAATATGACGAGACCACTATTGCTGGCCCCACAGATCCATGCGGAATGTACAGAGCACAGTAGTTCGCAGAAACTATCCGCATTGCAGTGAACAGCACAAAGGTCCGAGATATCGTAACGTAACCTGACCTAACCTAACCGAACCAAACGTGGGGTAACTCAACAGAGAGTGCCGCGACCATTACTGCCGGCCTCCACAAAGTCGAGAATAATGTAGTAGAGCCCAGTAGACTACAGATGTCCACCGAGTGACAGTGTATGGCACGAGAGTCTGGGCTATACTAACCAAGCTTAGCCTAACCTAACGCAACCAAACGTAACATTGCCCGATGTAACGTGCCAGGGGCAGTAATGCTCGATTCCCCTGAGTCGAGCAGAGTATAGTAGAGCAATGTTGAGTGCAGAAATCCACCGAAAGAAAAACAGAAAATACTGGAGCCGAGCAGAGCGCAGAAGTCCAACGCATTACAATGTATAGCACAAAGCTCAAACATATCCTGACACAACTTGATCTACCCTAGCCTATCCAGATTTAGTGCAAGCAATCATAACATGACGAGACCTACATTGCTGGTCTATCCAACGCCTAGCATAACACATTAGAGCACATTAGAGAGCAGAAACCTGCGGATAGCAGTATATTGCACAAATGTCTGAACTATTATATCCTAACCTCACCAAACGTTACATACCCGAACGTAGCATACCTCAACCTAACATGCCGAGACAAATATTGCTGGTATCCCCAGAGCCAAGCAGAAAATACTAGAGCACGGCATGGCGCAGGGACACTCCGAATAGCAGTGTAGAGCACATAAGCCAATGACATCCTAACCTAACCTAAGTAAGCATAGCCTAACACAACCTACCGTGCCGCGACCGCCATTGGTGGCCTTCGGAGGGACAAGCAGAGCAGATTAGAGCACATTAGAGATCAGAAATCGACCGAATAGCAGTGTACACCGCAAAAGACAAAGTAGCCTGTCCTAAACTAGCCAAACCTAACGCACACAAACGGAGCCTATCCCAGGCTAACACGACAAGGCCGCAATTACTTGCACCCACAGAGACAAGCAGAATTTGCCATAGCACAGTACATCGCAGAAATCCACAGCATTGAAGTAAAAATCGCAATAGTCGAATATATCCTATCATAACCTGTCCTAACATAACCTGACAAAGCGTAGTGTAACTCAGAGCGTGCCGCGACCACTGCTGCGGGACTCCCCAGAGCCAAGCAGAATACGCTAGAGCACAGAAGATCGCGGGAATACACCGAACGTCAGTGTACAGCACGAAAGTAGAAGCTATAACAACCAAACGTTGTCTAAACTAGCCCGGCCTATCAGAACGTAAATGAACCTAGCGTGCCGCGGCCACCATTTCTCGCATCCCCAGAGTCGGGCAGAGTATAGAAGAG
>NW_016949311.1:0-602 GCF_001483705.2 Eufriesea mexicana
TTACCGAACGTATCCTAACTTACCCTGGCGTGCCGCGACCAGAATTACTGGCCTCCCCAGAGCCCATCAGGACATATTGGAGCGCAGAAGAGCGCAGAAATACACCGAGTAGCAGCGTACGGAACAAAAAGTTAAAGCTATCCTTACAAAACTTAGCATGACCCAACCTAGCCGAATGTAACCTGCCACATCGTAACGTGCAGAGGCCACTATTTCTGGCCTTTCCAGAGCCAAGCTGAATGCATTAGAGCACTGTATGGCACAGGAAACAACCAAATAGCAGACTATAGCACTAAAGTGATAGATATACTCTCCAAACACAACCAATAGTAACATAACCAAGTGTACCTTATCTGAACATAACGCGCGGCGAACACCGTTCCTGGTCTCCACAGTGTCAAGCAGCGCCGCGAACACCGTTCCTGGTCTCCACAGTGTCAAGCGGAACGCGTTAGTGGGGAGTAGAACGCAGAAATCCGCGTAACCGCCGTGTACATCAGAAAAGTCAAAGCTATGGAACACGTTAGTGGGGAGTAGATCGCAGAAATCCGCGTAACCGCCGTGTACATCAGAAAAGTCAAAGCTACCCATGCCTAACCCAA
>NW_016949312.1:0-228 GCF_001483705.2 Eufriesea mexicana
GATTCTACTGGCGAGCTATAGCCATTGCAATGCTACAGAATCTGTCTGGAAAATTCAATTTTAATAACAATGTCCACTAAAATCGTTGTGTGGTATCTTTCTTGTATAAATAAGGAGGAAAGATACTATTGCCGTGCTATAGCCATTACAATGCTTTTGAATCTGCCTCGAAAATGCAACTTTATTAACATTTTCGACTAATGTCGTGGTGAGGTAGCTTTCGTGCAT
>NW_016949313.1:0-805 GCF_001483705.2 Eufriesea mexicana
TAATTATTAATTATTATTCTACGCAGTGTTTGAATTGTTGTCGAAGACGCCAATGGTTTTTCAGTAATTACTATCCTCAACGCAATTAATTTATGAAACTTTATACACTGGTTAGAAAGCCAATGTCCTTGCGAATCTTCTCATATAACTTTTGATCACATTTTGCTTCTAGTTTCGTTAAGTAATAAATATTTTCACCGAAGGTCGTGACGGTCGCCGTTACGAAATCATAGACGTCATAAAACAAAAATTAATAACTAACAATTTAGAGCTAAATTCTTAACGAAAGATAGATAGGAATGTAGCCTGAAGTTCCAGCTTCGCAACGAAATTATAAAAGTTCGCAAATTGTTTACGGAAATTGAGTAATTAATAATTCTTCACTGCCGGAGCCATTCTGTCCTATTCTATCCCCTCTCTGTCCTTGTCAACCACGTGATCAGCACATAGTCGACCTCCTTGCCTATTCTATATTCCTATCACTTTCGGAGCATTTGGAGCCAAATAATAGATGGCGCTGATCGAAACTGCCGAATGAAAAACCACGTGACCCGTTCGGCGGGAGAAACAAAACAATAAAAGGACATAAATAAGTATAACACATTTTTCTTCGTCTTTATTACCCTCTTAATAGCCCGTTGAACATGAAGTCACAGATGAAGATGCATGCTTTTGTTCGTGGTAAAAAGAAAATGAAACTGTCATGGTTATATGTTTAAGAACTTTTTATTCATTTTGAAAGATTTACATATACATGTTAATTGTTAACGACATAATAAACAATGACATATAGACATTAGAATCT
>NW_016949314.1:0-214 GCF_001483705.2 Eufriesea mexicana
CATGCATCCATACACACATCAATACAAAGATCCGTACATACACGCATACATTCATCCATACATACATCCATGCATACATTCCTACATACGTCCACACATACATCTATACATCCATACACAAACCCATACGCTCACCCACACATACATGCACAGACACATCCGCACATACAACCATACATACTTCCACACATCCACCCACACATCCATCCGTACA
>NW_016949315.1:0-228 GCF_001483705.2 Eufriesea mexicana
ATAAATAAGGAGAAAAGATTCTGTTGGCGTGCTATAGGCATTGCAGTGCTACAGAATGTGGCTGGAAAATTCAATTTTACTGACATTTTCCACTAATATCGTGGTGACCTATCTTCCTTGCGCAAGAAAGGAGGATATATCTTTTTGGCGTGCAATAGCCATCGGAATGGAATAGAATCTGTATGGCAAATACAATTTTATTGACATTTTCCACTAATATCGTTGAGA
>NW_016949316.1:0-262 GCF_001483705.2 Eufriesea mexicana
CTATAACCTGTTATAGAATGGTGAATAGATCGCCCAACGCCTTCAAACCAAGGGCAAGTACAGGCATCTAGTTGCCAGAGAATAGGTCTATTTAAAATCTATAACCTGTTATAGCTTGGTGCATAGATCGCCTAACGCCTTCAATCCAATGGCAATTACAGCCATCTACTAGCCAGAGAATAGGTCTATCCATAATCTATAACCTGTTATAGCTTGGTGAATAGATCGCCTAACGCGTTCAAACCAATGGCAAGTACAGCCA
>NW_016949317.1:0-456 GCF_001483705.2 Eufriesea mexicana
CTATGCAGAGTCATTCGGTGCATTTCTGCGCTATCCTGTGCTCCAGTGTGTTCTTCTTGGCGCTGAGGAGGCCAGCCGTATTATCATCGGCACTTTGGCTTTAGTTCTGTTACGTTCCGTTATGTTACGTTTGGCAACGTTATGGCAGGGTTCCTTTGACTTTTGTGCTATACTCTGTTGTTCGGTGGATTTCTGCGCCCTACTGCGCTCTAGTATGTCCTGCTTGGATATGGGGAAGCCAACAGTGGTCTCGCCACGTTAAGTTGAGCTACGCTGCGTTTGGTTGGATTAGGTTAGTCCATGAAGGGATTTGTTACCCTTGACTCCCTTGTTATGCAGTGCAATGCGGCGGGTTTCTGCGCCCTACCATTTCCATGTATATTCTTCTTGTCTCTGGGGAGGCTAGCAGTAGTGTCCTATGCACGTTAGTTTTAGCTCGGTCACGTTAGATTATGT
>NW_016949318.1:0-268 GCF_001483705.2 Eufriesea mexicana
ATCTATCTTTTATAAATAAGGATGAAAGATACCATTGGCGAGCTATAGCCATTGCAATGCTATGGAATCTGCAATGAAAATTCAATTTTATTGACAATCTGGACTAATATCGTAGTGTGGTAACCTTCTTGCATAAATAAGGAGGAAAGATTCTATTGGCGCGCTATAGACATTGCAATGCAATACAATCTGGCTGAGAAATTTAATTTTATTGACATTTGCGACTAGTATCGCCGGGCCCTAACTTGCATGCATAAATATGGAGGAA
>NW_016949318.1:302-1079 GCF_001483705.2 Eufriesea mexicana
CGTGCTATGGCCGTTGCAATGCTATAGAAACTGGCTGGAAAATTAAATTTTATTGACATTTTCTACTAATATCGTGGTGAGCTTACTTGCTTCGATAAATGAGGAGGAAATATTATATTGGCGTGCTATTGCCATTGCAGTGCTATAGAATTTGCCTGGAATACTTAATTTTATTGACATTTTCTACTACTATCTTGGAGAGCTTACTTTGTTGCACAAATAAGGAGGGAGGATTCTACTGGCGTGCTATAGCCATTGCAATGCAATACGATCAGGCTTAAAAATTTAGTTTTATTGACATTTTCGACTAGTATCGCGGTGCCCGAACTTTCATGCATAAATATGGAGGAAAGATACTATTGGCTTGCAATGGCCACTGCAATCTTATAGACACTGTCTGGAAAATTAAATTTTATTGACATTTTCCACTAATATCCTTATGAGCTAACTTTCTTGCGTAAATAAGGTGGAAAGATACTATTGGCGTGCAGTAGCCATTGCAATGCTATAGAATCTGGCACGATAATTCAATTTTATTGTCAATTGCGGTTAATATTGTGGTGAGCTTACTTTCTTGCATAAATAAGGAGGAAGGATACTATTGGCGTGCAGTAGCCATTGCAATGCTATAGAATCTGGTACAAAAATTCAATTTTATTGGCATTTTCGACTAATACCGTGGTGAGGCAGCTTTCTTACATTAATATGGAGGAGAGATTCTATTGGCGTGCTATGGCCATTGCAATGCTATAGCATCTGGCTCGAAAATTCAATTTC
>NW_016949319.1:0-5519 GCF_001483705.2 Eufriesea mexicana
GTTCTATGGATTTCTGAGCTCTACTCTCCTCTAAGGTGTTCCGCTTGGTTCTAGCGAAGCCGGAAATACCGAACCCGGCACGATAGGTTGAGTTATGTTACGTTTGCTCATGGTACGATTGGTTAGGTTAGGATACGATAGCTATGACTTTTGTGCTGTACACTGCCATTCGGTGAATTGCTGCGCTCTAATGCGCTCTAGAGTGTGCAGCATGGCTCCGTGGGGGACAGCGATATTGATCACGGCACGTTATGTTGTGTTATGCTACGTTCGGTCAGTTTCTGGTTGTATGCATTAGGTTGGTGTAGCTTTGGATTTTCTGCAAGGCACGGCGATTCTACGGATTTCTGTGATCTACTTTCCTCTAATATGATCCGGCCGGATATGGGCTGGCTAGCAGTAGTGGTCGCGGCACGTTAGATTCAGTTAGGTTATATTCGGTGTTGGTACGATTCGTTAGGGAAGGATAGGACGTGATAGACTTTTGTGTTGTACGCTGCTATGCGGTGGATTCCAGCGCTCTACTGTGCTTTCGTTTGTTGTGTTCGGCTACGGCGAGGCCAGCAAAAGTAGTCTCGGCACGGTAGGCTGAGTCATGCTACGCTTGGGTACTTTAGGTTAGTCCTGGTAGGGCATGCATATCTTTCACTTTTGTGCTATACACTGCGACGCGGCGGATTTCTGCGCTCTACTGTGCTCTAATATGTTCCACATGGCTCTGGGGATTCCAGCAATAGTGGTCTCGCCACGTTAGGCTGGATTATGTTGCGCTTGGTTAAGGTACATATGGTCAGGTTAGGATTGGTTAACTTCGACTTGTCCGCTATACACTGCTCTTCGGTGGATATCGGCGCTCTAGGTTGCTCTACTATACTCTCCTCCACCCCGCGGCGGCCAGCATTGGTGGTCGTGAAAGGATAGTTTGAATTATATTACGTTTGGTAAGGCTTGGTTGGGTTATGTTTAGTTATGATGGCTTTGACTTTTGTGCTATACGCTCCTAATCGTTGGATTTCTACGCTCTACTGTGCTCTAATATGTTCTGCTGGGCACTGCAGAGGCCAGAAAGCATGGTCTCGGCACGTTAGCTTAGCTCAGCTTCGGTCAGGTTAGGTTACAATATATCTGACTTTAGTGCTATACGCTGCAATACGGTGGCTCCCTGCGCTCTACTGGTCTCCAGCATGTTCTGCCTTGCTGTAGGGTTTCCAGCAATAGTGGTCTCGGCACGACAGGTAAAGTTAAGTTGCGTTTGGTCATATTACGTTTGGAAAGGTTAGAGTAGTGTAGTTGAGGCTTTTGTGCTCTACACTGCAATTCGGCGCATTTCTACGCTCTACATTGCACAACTATACTCTGCTCAACTCTAGAGAGGTCAGCAATAGCGGTCCCGGCACGTTGGTTTGATTTATTTTACGTTTGTTTATTTTACGTTTCGTTTGGGTAGGAGAGGGTAGCTTTGGTTTCTGTGCTTTACACGGCAACGCCGTGGATTTCTGTGATCTACTGTGCTCTAGTGTATTCTGCTTGGCTCTGGGGATGTCAGCAATAGTGGAGTAGGTCAGGTCGGTTGAGTTAGGTTCCGTTTGCTTGTGCTATGTTTGGTTACGTTAGTCTAGGATAGCTTCGACTTTTGTGCTACACACTGCTATTAGGTGGATTTTTACACATTATTGTGATGAAGTACGCTCTGCTTTGCTCTGGGAAGGACAGAAATGGTGGCCGAGGCGCGTTAGGTTCGGTTGGGCTACGTTTGGCTATGTTACGTTTGATTAGCGTAGGAGAGGGTAGCATTGCCTTTTGTGCTATATACTGTTATTCCTTGCACATCTGCGCTATTGTGTGCTCTAATATGCTCTGCATAGCGCTGGAGAGGCCAGAAATACTGGTCTCGGCACGTTCCGTTAACTTAGGCTACGTTTGGTTAGGTTTGG
Organism: Eufriesea mexicana; assembly: GCF_001483705.2. Taxonomy (NCBI): domain Eukaryota; kingdom Metazoa; phylum Arthropoda; class Insecta; order Hymenoptera; family Apidae; genus Eufriesea; species Eufriesea mexicana. Next base: position 1,935 of record NW_016949319.1, read on the forward strand.
CTAGGTTAGGTTTGGCTATGGTAGCTTCGACTTTCGTGCCATCGACAGATATTCGGTGGATTCCTGCGCTCAATATTGCTCCTCCCTAATCTCCTAGACCCTGGTGGGCCAGCGACAGCGGTCGCGGCACGTTACTTCGTGTTTGGCTACTATAGGTCAGGTTACGTTGGCCCGGGTAAGCCTTGGATGTCTCTGACTTTTCTGCTGTACACTGCGTTCCTATGGATTTCTGCGCCCTACATTCCCCTAATATGCGTTGCTTGTCTCTCTGGAGGCCAGCAATAGTGGCGGCCGTATTTTTGGCTGAGCCTGGTTGCGTTAGGTAGTGTTACGTTTGGTTAGATTTGGATAGGGTACCTATGCCTTTGTGCCACATACTGCTTTTCGTTGGACTTCACCGCTCTACTGTGCTCTAATATGCTTTGATTTGCTTTAGGGAGGACAGAATTAGTGGTCGCGGCATGCTAGGTTGTGTTAGGTTACGTTCGGTTAGTATATGTTGCCATGGGTGATGTTCCGATAGCTTTGATTTTTCTGCTATACACTACGATTCTATGGATTTCTCGGCCCTGCTCTCCCCTGCTAGGCTCGCAGAACCCTAGGGATGCCAGCACCAGTGGCCCCAGCACGTTAGGCTATGTTAAATTACGTTCGGTTGTGTAACGTTATGCTGGCTTAGGATGGTATAGCTTTGACTTTTGTGCAGCGCACTGCAATTATATGGTCTCCTACGCCCTATTGTGCGCTATCACAATATGCTTGTCTCCGGGGAAGCCAGCAATAGCGGTCGTGGCACGTTTGTTTTTGTTATGTTACGTTCGGTTATGTTAGGTTAGGTTTGGCTAGGACAGGGTAGCTTTGACCTTTGTGCTACATACTGCTCTTCGGTGAATTTCTGTGCTCCACAAAGCTATAGTATGTTCTGCTTGGCTCTGGGGAGGCCAGCATTGGTGGTCCCGGCACGTTGGGTTCGGTTAAGCTACGCTTCGCTAGGTTACGTCTGCTTGGGTCTATGTTTGGATAGATATATTTTTCGTGGTGTAAACTGTTATTCGGTGCGTTTCCGCTACCTACTGTGCTCCACTATACTCTGATCTACTCTGGGAAGGCCAGCAGTAGTGACCGCGGAACGCCTGGTACAATCAGTCTACGTTTGATTAGGCTGGGTTGGGGATGGTTAGGTTACGAGATTTCAGACTTCTGTACTGCACACTTCAATTCGGTGGATCTCTGCGGCCTACTGTGCTCTGGTATGTTCTCCTTGTCTCTGGGGAGGGCAGCAATAGCGGTCTCGGCACGTTAGGTTGAGGTAGGATATGTTATGTTATGCTACGTTTGGTCAGGTTAGGAGAATATAGCTTCGAATTTTATGTTGTACGCTGCTATTTGGTGGTCTCTGAGTCCTACATTACTCTGCAATAGTCTGCTCACCGATGGGGAGGACAGTAATAATGGTATCGGATCGTTAGGTTGAGCTAAGCTACGTCCTGTCGTGTTACATATGGCTCTGTCTGGATATGGTAGCTTCGACTAGTGTGCTATGCACTGCGTTTCTATTGATATCTGCCCTCTATTCCCCTCTAATACGTTTCATTTGGCTCTGGTGAGGGCAGCAACAGTCGGATAGGCGCGTTATGCTGGGATTTGTTACGTTTGGTTCCGCCTGGTTAGGTTAGATTAAGTTACGATATCTCTTACTTTTCTGCTCTACACTGCTATCTGCAAGATTCCAGCGTTCTACACAGCTCTGCTATACTCTGTGTAGCTCCCGTGAGGCCAGAAATTACTTTCGTGACAAGTCAGTTTCGGTTACGTTACGTCTGCCACATTTATGTATGTTTAGGTTCGGATATGGTAGCTTTAACTTTTGTGATATACGCTGATATTCATTGGATTTCTGCGCTCTTCATTGCTCTACTATACTCTGCTCGTCTCTAGGGAGGCAGCAATAGTGGTTTCGGCACGCTAGGTTATGTTAGGCTACGTTCCGTGAGGTTGCGTTTGTTTTCGTTACGTTCCGATTGCCTTGACATATGTGCTCGACACTGACATCCTATGGACCTCTGTGCTCTACTGTGCTGTATCATACTCGGCTTGTCCCTGTGGAAGCCAGCAATAGTGGTCGCGGCACGTTAGGATTAGTTACTCTACGTTAGGCTTGGTTCGGTAAGGGCTGGCTAGGAGAGGATGTCTTTTACCTTCGTGCTATACCATGCAATTTCGTCACTTCCTGCGCTCTACTGTGATCGCTCTAGTATACTCCGCTCGAATCTGGGGATGCCAGCATTAGTGGCCATGCCACGATAGGTTGTGTTACGATACGTTCTGTTAGGCTCCGGTCGGTTAGGTAAGGATTGTGTACCTTTGTGTTTTATGCTATGCATACGGAGGACTACTGTGCTCTGCATTGCACTACTGTTCTCTGATCGTCACTAGGGAGGACAGTAATAGTGGTCTCGGCCCGATAGGTTGAGTTAGGCTAGGTTAGGTGGAGTAATGTTAGCTTGGATTAAGTAAGGATTGCTCTGACTTTCGTGGTATAGACTATTTTTCGGCCGCCTTCTGCGCTCTCCTGTGCTCCAGTATGTTCTGCTTGTCTCTGGGGTGTCCAGCAATAGTGGTCTCGGCACGTGAGTTTGAGTTATATAACGTTCGGTTATGTTACGCTTGGTAATATTAGGGTAGGATATTTGACTTTTGAGACATAAACTGCTATTCGGCGAATTTCCGCGCTCTGCTCTGCTCTAATAAGCTCTGCTTTGATCTGCGGAGGCCAGCAATATTGTTGGCGGCACGTTTGTTTGCGTTTGGTTACGCATGATAGTGTTACGGTTGGTTAGGTTCGGAGAGGGTACCTTCGACCTTTGTGCTACACACTGCTATACGGTGTATTTCTGCGCTCTGTTGTGCTCTAGTATACTCTGATTGGCTATGGGGATGCCAGAAGCATTGGTCTCGGCACGTTAGTCACAGTTATGTTGCGTTCGGTTATGTAACGTTTGACTAGTTTATGATGGCATAGTTTTGACTTTTGTGACATACACTGCTATTCGGTGGATTTCGGCGCTATACATCGCTGTACTAAACTATACTCGACACTCGAGGGGCCAGCAATGGTGCCACTGCACGGAAGTTTGCGACAGATTACTTTCGATTAGGTGAAGTTACGGCATGCCTGGTGAGAGTAGCATTGACTTTTGTGCTACACGCTGTTGTTATATGGACTTCTGCGCTCTTCTGTGCGCTATCGCACTGCGCTTGCCTGTGTGGACGCCAGGAATAGTGCTCTCGGCATGTTAGGTACAGTTATGTTACGTTTGGTTCGGTCAGGTTTGGTTAGGCTTGGTCAGGATAGCTCTGGCTTTTGTACCGTACACCGCTATTTGGTGGATTTCTGCACTACTTTACTCTGCTCAACTCTGGGGAGACCAGGCACGGCGGACCTAGCGCGACAGTTTGAGATAGGTTACGTTACTCTAGATTAGGCTACGTTTGGTTAGGACGGATTTGACTTTAGCGTTGTACACGTCCATTGTGTGGATTTCTGCGCTCGACTTTGCCCTTATATGATCTGCTAGCCTCTGG
>NW_016949320.1:0-582 GCF_001483705.2 Eufriesea mexicana
GTTGCTTGCCTCCACAGAGCCAAGTTGAAAATATTAGAGCAAACAAGGGCGCAGGAATTCACCGAGTAGCATTGCATAGAACAAGAGTTGAAGCTATCCTCTACTTACCTACCCAACCGTGACACAAACGAACGTACCATAACCCAACCTAACGTGCCTAGACCAATATCGCTGGCCTCACCATCGGTAAGCAGAACATATAGGGGGAGAATGGAGCGCAGAAGTCAATACGATGGCAGTGTACAGCATAAAGGTCAAAGCTATCCAAACAAAACCCATTCTTGCATAACGTAACCAAACGTAGCCGAACCCTACCTAACATGCCGCCAACATTACTGCTGGCCTCCGCAGGGGCAAGCAGGACATATAAAAGGAGGGTTGTGCGCATAAGACCATAGAATCGCAGAGTACAGCAGAAAGGTCGAAACAATCCGATCCTAAACAAGGCAAGCGTAACATGACCAAGCGTATCACGCCGAGAGCACCATTTCTGGCTTCCCCAGATGCATGCAGAACATTCAAGAGCAGAGCAGAACGCCGAAGCCCACCGCATTGCAGTGTACGTGACAGGAGTCGAAGATG
>NW_016949321.1:0-216 GCF_001483705.2 Eufriesea mexicana
CCACCGATTATCTGTGCATAGCACAAATGTCAAGGCTATCCTCTCCTAACCTAACCAAACGCTGCGTACCCATACGTAATCTACCTCAACCTAGTATGACGAGACCACTATTGTTGGCCGCCACAAAGGCAAGCAGAATGTATCAGAGCACATAGGAGTGCAGAGGTACACCGAATCGCATTGTACGGCACTTAAGTCAAAGCTATCCCATCCGAA
>NW_016949322.1:0-256 GCF_001483705.2 Eufriesea mexicana
ATGGCATGTACAGACATCTACTTTCCAGAAAGTAGGTCTATTCAATATCTATAACATGTTATATCTCGGAGAATAGATCGCCTAACGCCTCCAATGCAATGTCAAGTGCAGTCATCTACTTGCCAGAGGATAGGTCTATTCAAAATCTATAACCAGTTATAGCTTGGTGAATAGATCGCATAACGCCTTCAATCGAATTGCAATAACAGCCACCCACTTGCCAGAGAATAGGTCTATTCAAAATCTATAACCTGTT
>NW_016949322.1:415-661 GCF_001483705.2 Eufriesea mexicana
ACTTGCCAGAGAATAGGCCTATTCAAAATCTATAGTCTATTGTAGCTTGGTGAATAGGTCGCATTACGCCTTCAATTCAATGGCAAGTACAGACATCCGCTTGCCAGAGAATAGGCCTGTTCAAAATATGTAGTCTGTTATAGCATGGTGAATAGATCGCCTAACGCCTTTAATCCAATGGCGAGTACTGTCATCTACTTGCCAGAGAATAGGTCTATGCAAAATATATAATCCGTTATAGCTTGG
>NW_016949323.1:0-885 GCF_001483705.2 Eufriesea mexicana
CATTGTATAACACGAATGTCAAAGCTACCCTAGCCAAACTTGGGCTAACCTACCCAAATCAAAGGTGACCTAACTCAATCTAAAGTGTCGCGACAGCTATTGCTCGCCTCCACAGAGACGAGCTGAGTATAGTAGAGCAATGTATAGAGCAGAAAACCACCGAATTGCATTGTGTGCCACAAAAGTCAAAGAAACCCTAACCATGCCTTCCTAATCTACCCTAACGAAACGTAAAATGACTCTACCTAACGTGCCGATACCACTATCACTGGACACCCCAGAGCCAAGCAGAACACGTAGGAGCGCTGGAGGGCGCAGAAATCCACCGAATGTCAGTGAATGGCTCGAAAGCCTAGGATATTCTGTCGCAAAATATCCGAACTTGTCATGTGAAAACTTGTCATATGCGAACGTAGCCTAACCGATACTAACGCGCCGAGGCCACTATTGGCGGCATCGCCATGGCCGAGCAGAGTATACCAGAGCGCAGTCGAGTGCAGAAAGCCTTCGCATAGCAGTGTATAACTCGAAAGTCAATGAAAACTTGACCGAGCATTCCTAACCTAACCTAACGGAACGTAACCTTACTCAACCTAACGTGCCAAGACCACTACTACTGGCCACCCCAGAGGCAAGCAGAGCATATTATAGCGCATGAGAGCGAGAAACCCACCAAATAGCGATGTATAGCTCTACAGACGAAGTATCCTGTCCTAACCTAGCCAAACAAAACATCCAAACGTAACACAACAACACTTAACGCGACGAGACCCCTATTGCTGACCCGACAGACAGCCAGAAGGTACTAGAGCACAGTAGTGCGCAGAAACCCACCGCATTGCGGTGTATAGCACAAAAGTCAAACACATCCAGACTGAACTTGGA
>NW_016949324.1:0-893 GCF_001483705.2 Eufriesea mexicana
CAAGCCAAAGGGACATAACCTAACTTTGCCTGGCCCATTCCAACGTGCCGACACCGCTATTGCGCCCCCCCCCCCGGGCCAAGCAGGACATACTAGAGCTCAGAGGAGCGCAGAAGTCCACCGAACATCAGTGTACAACACAGAAGATGAAGATATCCTAACATAACATATCCTAACCGAACGTAACCGAACGTAACCTGACTCAACATAACGTGCCTAGAGCACCATTGCTGGCTCTCCCAGGGCAAAGCTGAGAGTATTTGAGCACTGTAGGGCGCAGAAATCTACCCAATAGTAGGCTACCGCACTAAAGCCAAAGAAGAGTTCCTAACATAAACAACCGTAACATGGCCGAACGTAACATAACTCAACCTAACGTGTTGCGACCACTATTGCTTCACCACACAGAGCCAAGCAGAATGCATTAGCGGAGAGTAGAACGCAGAAATCTATAGAATCGCAGTGTATATCAGAAAGGTCGAAGCTACCTAAGCATAACCCAAACAAGCGGAACATAACCAATCGTAGCCTATCTCAAACTAGCGCGCCGAGGGCGCTATTTCTGCGCCCAAGTGCCAAGCAGGATATACTATAGTACAGTACAGCGCAGTAGTACTCCGAATGGCAGTGTACAGCACAATAGTTGAAGCTACCCAATGAAAGCTTAGCCCATCCCAATCTAACCGCGCGTAACCTGACTCAAAATAACGTGCCAAGACCACTGTTGCTGTTCTTCCGAGTGCCAAGGTGAAAATAATAGAGTACTGTACGGCGCTGAAATCCACCAAATAGCAGACTATATCACTAAAGTCTAATCCATGCCCTCCAACACTAACCAATTGTAAAATAACCAAACTCAATATAACTCACACTAACGTGCCGCGGCCGCTATT
>NW_016949325.1:0-553 GCF_001483705.2 Eufriesea mexicana
AGCAGTGTAGAACGCTGGAATCTTCCAAATAGCAGTGCAGAGCAAAAAAGTAAGGGATATCCAGACTAAATCTAAGCTAACCTGACGCAACCAGACGTAACAAATCCCAACCTGTCGATCCTATCCGACTGTTGCTGCACTCACCAGAGCCAAGTAAAACATATTAGAGGGGAGTAGAGGGCAGATATTAATAGAAACGCAGTGCATAGCACATTAGTTGGAGCTACCATATCCTGACGCAGCCATATGTAACATAACAGGACGTAGCTTAGCCGAACCTAACGATCCGATACCACTATTACTGTCCTCGCCATCGGCGAGCTGATTATTGCAGAGTAATGCAGGGCGCAGAGACCACGGAGTAGCAGTGTACAGCATAAAACTCGAAGCTATATTCTCCTAACCTGACCAAACGTAACTTGATATAACATGTCCTAACTCGACCTAACGTGCCGAGACCGCTATTCCTGCCCTCCGCAGTCATAAGGAGAACATACCAGGGCACAGTACACCGCAGAGATCCACCGAAATGAAGTGTACTGTACAGAAGTCT
>NW_016949326.1:0-2855 GCF_001483705.2 Eufriesea mexicana
AGCCTATTAATGGTGACTGGGCTGCAGCCTTCCTCTTGGAGGAGAAACCGCACCATCTTAATCCCTAAGGAGGGGAAGGACTCAAAGAATTGTGAAAATTATCGTCCCCTCACAATAAGTTCCTTATTGTGTCGATTATACTGGGGGATAATCGACACAAAGCTTAGGGCACAGGTGCGAGGCACCCCTCGTCAGAAGGGTTTTACATCGGAGAGGGGGTGCTATAATAATGTGCACATCCTGGCCGAAATCCTTGCACAAAGCAAGGAGCAAGGAGGCCTGGTCGCAGTGCAGCTCGATATATCGAAAGCGTTCGATACCGTGCCCCATGATATACTGGGGCCTGCACTGCGTCGAAAAGGGGTACACGAGCACGTGGTACAGCTCGTGTGCCGGGCATACGAAGATGTGCACACAAATATTCAATATGGTGGGACAACTATCCCAGTCCATCTCCAGCGCGGGGTTAAGCAGGGGGACCCTTTGTCCCCTTTGCTTTTTAACACAATTATGGAGCCACTCCTCCTCGCGTTGGAGAAGCAGCCCGGATACAGGATTACGGAGGAACAAGGTATATCCTGTATGGCCTTCGCGGACGACCTGATATTGGTTGCCCGCGATGTACCACAGGCCAAGAACCTCTTGGCAGTCACAGAGGCATACCTTTCCGCCCTGGGTATGTCTCTATCGGCACCAAAATGCTCAGCCTTCCACGTGGTGCCGACAAGAGGTTCTTACTATGTAGCGGACCCTGGGCTGCTTTTTAGTGGTGGAGAGTGCGTCCCGTTCGCGAGTGCGGAGACACGAATTCGATACTTGGGAGTATCCCTTACTCCATGGACTGGGATAGACCTCGGCGACCTCCGCGCCGAGGTAGGAAACGCCATTAAACGGGTAAAGAGGCTGGCGTTGAAACCCCACCAAAAATTATATTTGCTCTCCACCCACCTAGTCCCGCATTACCTTTACCGGCTAATCACCGGAGTGGCGCCGGTAAAGACGTTAAGGCTCCTTGACGGGGACCTTCGGGGAGCCGTCAAGGAGATCTTGCACTTGCCCGCGTCAGTCTCGAATGGACTGATCTATGCGGGCAAGCGCAATGGGGGACTAGGTTTCCCGAAGCTGGAGATAATATGCGTCAGCTCCAGCTTAAAGTCAGGGTTATCATTCCTCCATAACCCTGACCCTGCCATACAAGCTCTCGCGCGGGCAACCGGCCTCGAAGGTAAACTTCGCAGTCAGGCTAGGGCGGCCCGACTTAATTGGCCGGTTGCGTCGGTCAAACAGGTCGACAAATGGAAGGCAGACGCGAAAAAGCGAGAGCTTCAAATGTGGGGGGAGTGTACCGCTCAGGGGAAAGCGGTACACAATTTTAAAAACGATCGAATTGGAAATGCGTGGCTGTATAATCCAACCCTGCTAAAGCCATCCCGGTTTTTAACAGCCCTGCGGCTCCGGACCGACACCGCAGGGAGCAGGGTTGCGATTAATAGAGCCACCCCCCTACCGGATACGCGGTGCCGAAAGTGCCAAGCTGTCCCAGAAACGTTAGCGCACATTCTGGGACAGTGCACCCACACTAAGGCGCAGCGTATCCGCCGCCATGACGATATAGTCGACCTGGTCATGGCGGAAATCCCCAAAAGGAATAAAGAGGCAGTAGTGCTCAAGGAGCCAAAAATACAAAATAACGGGGTAGTCCTCAAACCGGACCTGGTGGTAAAGCACCAGGGAAGGGTCTTCGTGGTCGACGTAACAGTCCGCCACGAAGATGGGGACTACCTCGATAATGGCAGGCGGGAAAAGATAGAGAAATACTCGCCACTACTGCCCACCCTCAAGGGTCAATTGGGGACATCAATCGGTGACGTGCTCCCTATAGTAATAGGTGCGCGGGGAGCGCTCCCGAAAGCAACGGTCGAGGCCCTGCAGCGACTAAACATTAAAAACAGAAAAACCCTTCTGACAATGTCGCTGCTCACCCTCCGGTCCTCGATCGAAATATATCACAGCTTTTTAGATTATGATGTCCCCAGGCGCGTTCGGAGGCTCCGCGAACCGCCATAAGGGTGGCACTTATAAACTACCTCACAGGCAGCCAATATTTACTGGTATTACTATTCTATTTTATCTGTTTTACTTCTATATTATATATACATTTTAATTTATTTTACCTATTATTTATTGTTGTATACGTGTGTCTTTTAAATTTTATATTTTATGTTGTGACGTTAGATATATAACGATTATTTATTTATGATATGACGATATTTATGTATTTAATCATTTATTTATTCTGACACTGACCTCATATTTTAGCCGTTGACCTTATTTTGCCGGATTTTTATACAGTGACAAACGCCATATTTTACATTTGTACATATGTTATATATCACATCTACTTTTGAATAAGAAATGGACTATTTATTTTATATTATTTTATTTTAATTTTATTAATTGACATGAAACCACCTTTTTATGCTATGACTTTTTAAACAACTTTTACGAAATAACAAGCACAAGTATACTACGATAATCGTTATTTAAGTACTTATTTATTAATTTATTATTTATTATACATTACCTTATATTTGCGAGAAGTTTACTATACACTTTCATATATTCTAATAGCTGCCTGTTGAGAGGTGCCACCCTCCGGGGGATGTGGCCCTTTACACCCATCCCCCGGTTTTAACGTCGATTCAATTCAATTATTATCTTTCTTTATATTTATTTATTATAAAACATACACATATTTATCAATTTATATATACTATTTCTTTTTTTCTTCTTTTTTTTCGCTTCTTTTTCTTAAATAGGTTAGGGCAATTGTTGGGGGTGCGTGTGCGAATATT
>NW_016949327.1:0-250 GCF_001483705.2 Eufriesea mexicana
TCAGTCCGGTCAGGTCAGGTGTGGTGAGGTGAGGTGAGGTCAGGTCAGGTCAAGTCCAGTCAGGTCAGGTCAGGTCAGATGCTGCCAGTTCAGGTTAGGCCAGATCATATATGGTCAGGTCATGTCAGCTCAGATCAGTCAGGACAGGTCAGGTCAGGTCCGGTCAGGTCAGGTCAGGTCAGATCTTGTCCGGTCAGGTCCGATAAGGCCAGGCCAGGCCAGATCATGTCTGGTCAGGTTAGGTCAGTTC
>NW_016949328.1:0-1041 GCF_001483705.2 Eufriesea mexicana
TGTATGTATGGATGTATGGATTTATTGATGTATGGAAGTATGTACGTATGGATGTGCGAATGTATGTATGTACGTATGTATGGATGTATGTATGTTTATACGTATGGATGTATGTATGGATGGATGTATGGATGGATGTATGTGTTGATGGATGGATGTATTGATGGACAGGCGTATGGATGCATGAATGTATGGTTGTATGAATGTATGTAAGTATGGATGTTTTGATGGATGAATGTATCGAATGATAGACGTACGAATGGACGGATATATGGTTGTATGTATGTGTGGGCGTATGCATGTATGGATGGATGGATGGATGGATGGATGGATGGATGGATGGATGGATGGATGGATGGATGTATGTATGTATGGATGTATGTATGTTTATACGTATGGATGTATGTATGGATGGATGTATGGATGGATGTATGTGTTGATGGATGGATGTATTGATGGACAGGCGTATGGATGCATGAATGTATGGTTGTATGAATGTATGTAAGTATGGATGTTTTGATGGATGAATGTATCGAATGATAGACGTACGAATGGACGGATATATGGTTGTATGTATGTGTGGGCGTATGGATGTATGGATGGATGGATGGATGGATGGATGTATGGAAGGATGGGTGTATGGATGGATGGAGGTATGGATGGATAGATGTACGGATCGATGGGTTTATCGATGGGTGGTTGCATGGATGGATGGATGGATGGATGGATGGATGGATGGATGGATGGATGGATGGATGGATGGATGGATGGATGGATGGATGGATGGATGGATGGATGGATGGATGGATGGATGGATGGATGGATGGATGGATGGATGGATGTATGTATGGATATATGTATGGTTGTATGCATGAATGGATGGATGGCCTTATGGATGTGTGGATGTATGAATGTATGGATGGATGGAGGTATGGATGGATAGATGTATGGATCGATGTGTTTATCGATGGGTTTATCGATGGGTGGTTGCATGGATGGATGGATGTATGGAAGGATGGGTGTATGGATGGATGGATGTAT
>NW_016949329.1:0-495 GCF_001483705.2 Eufriesea mexicana
TTGGGATAGGAGAGCTTTGACTTTCGTGCAATACACCGCTATTCGGAGGACTGCTGTTCTCTATATCTCTCTACTGTACCTTGCTCGTCCCTGGGGAGGACAGCAGTAGTGGTACCGGGAAGTTAGGCAGAGTTTGGTTACGTTTGGCAATGTTACGCTTGGTTAGGTTGGGATGCGGTGACTTAGACTTCTGTGCTATACATTGCTGTCTGGTGGCTTTCTGCGTTTTGCTGTCCTCTACTGCACTCTGCTCGACTCTCGAGAGGCCAGCAATTACGGTCGTGGTACGATAAATTTTGTTACGTTACGTGTGGCTACGTTACGCTTGGACCGGTTGGGATAGGGTACCTTTGACTTTTGTGCAATACGCTGCTGTTCAGATAACAGTCTGCTGTGCCCTCATATGCTCCGTATGGCTTTGGCGAGGCCAGCAATCGTTGCTTCGGCACATTGGCTTCTGTTATGTTACGATTGGCTTGATTATGGTTGGTTATG
>NW_016949330.1:0-878 GCF_001483705.2 Eufriesea mexicana
GGCAGAGCATATTAGAGCACAGCATGGCGCAGTATTTCATCGAATAGCAGTATATAGCGCAGATGTCACGGCTATCCTATCCAAGCCTAACCAAACGAGACACGGCCAAACGAAGCCTAAATCAAACTAGCGTGCCGGGACCACTATTTCTGTCCTCCCCAGATTCGGGAGTAGCATAGTAGGGCGGTGTAGAGCGTAGAAAAACGATGAATGGCAGTGTACAGCGCAGAAGTCACAGCTATCCTATCCTAACCTGTCCAAACCTAGCAAAGCCAAACGCAACCTATCTTAACCTAATGTGCTGAGCCCACTACTTCCGGATTCCCCAGAGCTAAGCAGAACATTCTCGAGCACAGCAGGTCAGAGAAATCCGCGGCGTTGCAGTGTAAAGCACAAAAGTTAAAGCAACCATTTCCAAGCCTAACCAAGCGTAACATAAACAATCGTATGATAACTAAACCTAACGTGTCGAAACCACACTTTCTGTCATCCGCAGAGACAAGCAGATTATACTTGTGAACAGTATACGGTAGAACTCGACCGCATTGCTGTGAATAGCACAAAAGGCGAATATATTTTGACCATACCTAACCAAACTTAACCAAACCAAACGTAACATAAATCAATCTAACGCGCCGCGGTCACATTTTAAGGCCTCTCAAGGGCAAGGCAGAGCATACTATTGTAGAGTAGAGCGAAGAATGCCAACAAATAGTTTCGTGTAGCTCAAAAGTCAAAGATAAGTAACCTAACCAATTCCATCTAACCGAACGTGGAATAACTAACCTCACGAGCCGAGACCCATATTGCAGGCGTTCCCAGAGCCAAGCAGAGCATATTAGAGGAGAGTACTGCGCAGAAATCTCCGTATAGCAATG
>NW_016949331.1:0-236 GCF_001483705.2 Eufriesea mexicana
TCAGGTTTGTTTGCGTTTGGAGAGGATACCTGTGACTTTTGTGCTGCACATTGAAGTGCGGTGAATTTCTGCACTCTGCCGGTTTCTAGTACGTTCTGCTTCGCTACGGAGAGGCCAGAAATATGTGCGACGCCAAAATAAGTGGAGGTAGACTACGTTTGATATTGTTTGGCTTGTGTAGCTTCGACTTCTCCGCTATACGCAGCGATTCTATTGATTTCTGCGCTCTACTGTCG
>NW_016949332.1:0-921 GCF_001483705.2 Eufriesea mexicana
CTCGCTAAGGTCACCATTGCTGTCCCCCCAGAGTGAGGCAGAGTATCCTAGAGCCAAGAGGGGCACAGAAAGCCCCCAAATGGCAATGTATAACGCAAAGGTCGAAGATATCCTCCTGTAACCTTACCAACCGTAACAAAACCAATCATAACATAACTCAATCTAACGCGCCGCTGACACAATTTCTGGCCTCCCCAGAGCAAAGCAGAGAATATTAGATTACTGTGTGGCATAGAAATCCACCGAATAGCAGTGCATAGCACAAAAGTGGAAGCTATCGTACCCAAACCTAACCTAGTCAAACTATACAAAACATAACATAACTAAACGCAACACGCAGAGGCCACTATTTGTGGCCGCACCAGATACATGCAGGGCACACTAGAGCACAGATGAGCGCAGAAATCCACCGAACATCAATTTATACCACGAAAGCCGAAGCAATCCAAGCCTAACCGAAACCAACGTAACCTAACCAAACGTGACATAACTCAACCCAACGAGCTGAGACAACTACTGCTGGCCTCCCCAGGGCCATGCAGAACGTATTAGAGCACGGTAGACAGCAGAAATCCACCGAAAAAAAAAGTCAAAGTAATCCTAGCCTAACACAACCAAACGTGACACAACCGAACGTAGCCTAGCTCATCCTAACGTGCCTAGGCCACAGCTTCTGACATTGCCAGAGCCAAGCCGAATTTACTTGAGCGCAGTAGAGCCCAGAAATCCAGCGCATTGCTGTGTATAGCACAAAAGTGTAAGATATCCTGACCTAACGTGTCCTAACCTAACATGTCCTTACCTAATGTAACCGAACTCATAATAACGCGGCGCGGCCGCCGTTTCTAGCCTCCCCATGGCAAAGCAGATAACAATGGACCGAAGTAGAGCACCGAAATCAACCGAATAGCAGTGTATATC
>NW_016949333.1:0-517 GCF_001483705.2 Eufriesea mexicana
CGATATTAGTCGAAAATGTCAATAATATTGAATCTACCAGGCACATAATATATCATTGCAATGACTATAGCACTGAAAAAGCATCTTTCCCCCTTACGTACGCAATTAAGATAGCTCACCACGGTATTAGTCGAAAATGTCAATAAAATTGTACTTTCCATCCAGATTCTATGGCATTGCGACTGCTATAGCACGACAATTGATTCTTTCCTCCTTATTTATGCAATAAAGATAGCTCAACACGATTTTAGTCGAATATGACAATAAAATTGAATTTGCCAGAAAGATTCTATTGCGTTGCAACGGTAATAGCACGCCAATATAATATTTCCTCCTTATTTATGCAAGAAAGTTTGCCCAAAACGATATTAATCGAAAATATCACTAAAATTGAATTTTCCAGGCATATTCCATAGCATTGCGAGGGCTATAGCACGCCAATTGAATCCTTCCTCCTTATTTATAAAACAAAGGTAGTTTACCATTATATTAGTCGAAAATGTCAAGAAATTCGTAT
>NW_016949334.1:0-667 GCF_001483705.2 Eufriesea mexicana
CAAGTTGATTAGGGTATGCTACAATCCTCTCCTTGTGTTTCACGGCATATTTGTTTACCTCTTGCAAGACCATTGGAATATTTAGATCGTTTCGTATATCTGAATTTCTTAAGTACCATGATGCATTAATGATAGTTCTCAGTATTTTTGATTGTAGTGATTCAAGCTTTGATATGTGGCTTTTTGCTGCCGTACCCCACAAGGGAATTCCATAGGTCCGCACGGGCTTTATGATTGTCTTATAGATTTTTAGTTTATTTTCCATGCTAAGCTTAGATTTTTTACTAGTCAACCAATACATTTGTCTCCATTTTATTTTTATATTTTCTATTACCGATTTAATATGTCGATTCCAGGTAAGTCTTGTGTCCAGATGTAAGCCTATTTATTTGATATTTTGTTTGTTTTGTTTGGGGTACTACAATGCTATTTAATGTAATATTTGGTGTATTCTGCTAGCAAAGTGTCAACGTGACGTGGTTACATTTACCAGGGTTAGCTTTAATTTTTTTATCCGCAAGCCATTTTTCTATTTTCCTTATGTGTTTTTGAAATATGTTTACTGACACCTTTGGGCCAGAATGTGTAGCTACGCGAATGTCATTATTGTTACAAATCGCGAGTGTAATTCTTATTCTTCAAGTTCGATCGCTGGATTGCCGAAGAA
>NW_016949335.1:0-825 GCF_001483705.2 Eufriesea mexicana
AGATTATCTGTTCCCCTTTCTTCTTTCTGCGTTAACTCCCAGACATTTGCGAACACACAATCTGGAAACATACATAAGATTTTAGTTATGAGCATTGTTTTTTCTATCTTACTCCCTAATGCATGTAATTTGAAAACTTATCTGTTTGACACGCAATGTAGGTTATAATATTACATTCAAATTCACATTTATACATGAAAAATTCCTCTGTAACAAAATATCTTTGCAGTTCTTATACCTTTCATAGATGTTGCTGAATGTTACCCATATTTCATGACTTGATGTAAAGCTGATACACAAATTCATTCCCTCTGGTTGAAACTATTTAGATTTTGTACCTACACAATGTTTCTTAACTAATCCTGTTTGTACTTTTCTATATTTCTTGATTCTTTTATTACGTGATCATACAAACCTTGATATTAAGCCATGAAGACAACTGTAAATTTTCGAATATGATATCCATCTCGATCCTTTCATCTATTGATACTTCCAATTTCCTTCTCGAATTTTGTTTTCCGTACTCAAATACGTGGCCTACATTCTGTTGGCAGGACATAACCTGCTTGGTTTATTCTTTTGCTCAGACATGCACAATCCACATAGATTCCTTTTTCCATTACTCACCCTAAGTATCCATTGTTTCCATTACTCCCGCAATATTTTGCCATTTTCTCCAGGTACAGATTCTTTCGCCATTTGCAGTCGAATATATCCATCACACAATTACCGTCCAACAATAAGATGTGTCAACAGCATATAACCAAAGCTAGTAACCGATTTAAATTCAAGCGCCTTCGATCAGCGCCATCTATGATTTGGGCT
>NW_016949336.1:0-650 GCF_001483705.2 Eufriesea mexicana
CTATCTACTTGCCAGAGAATAGGTCTATTCATAGTCTATAACCTGCGAAGGCATGGTGAAAAGGTGGCCTAACGCCCTCACTACAATCTCAAGTAATACCATCTACTTGCCTGGGAATAGGTCTATTCAAAATCTATAACATGGTAGAGCTTGTGGAATAGATCGCCTAACGCCCTCAATCCAATGGCAAGTACAGCCATCTACTTGCCAGAGAATCGGTCCATTCAAAATCTATAACATGGTAGAGCTTGTGGAATAGATCGCCTAACGCCCTCAATCCAATGGCAAGTACAGCCATCTACTTGCCAGAGAATCGGTCCATTCAAAATCTATAACATGGTAGAGCTTGTGGAATAGATCGCCTAACGCCCTCAATCCAATGGCAAGTACAGCCATCTACTTGCCAGAGAATCGGTCCATTCAAAATCTATAACATGGTAGAGCTTGTGGAATAGATCGCCTAACGCCTTCAATCCAATGGCAAGAGCAGTCATCTTCATGCCAGAGGATAGATATATTCAAAATCTATAATCCGCCATTGCTTGGTGAATAGATCGCCTAACGACTTCAATTCAATGGCAAGAACAGACGTCTACTTGCCAGGAAATAGGTCTCTTCAAAATCTATAATCTGCTGTTGCTTGGTGAATA
>NW_016949336.1:681-927 GCF_001483705.2 Eufriesea mexicana
AAGTACAGCCATCTACTTGCCAGAGAATAGGTGTGTTCAAAATCTATAACCTGTTATATCATGGTGAATAGATCACTTATCGCCTTCAATACAATGGCAAGCACAGCTATCTACTTGCCAGGGAATAGGTCTATTCATAGTCTATAACCTGCGAAGGCATGGTGAACAGATGGCCTAACGCCATCAATACAATCTCAAGTAATACCATCTACTTGCCTGGGAATAGGTCTATTCAAAATCTATAAC
>NW_016949337.1:0-206 GCF_001483705.2 Eufriesea mexicana
AATGTCAACGTGAAGAAATTCAAAAAAGCGCGGGTAAACGGCGGGAGTAACTATGACTCTCTCGGTGGGACCTCCATAAGGCAGGGCAGCGAAGGTGCACGCTGTTGGGGAGCGGCGACCCCACCTTACCCGAGCTGTAGGTTTCTACCCTACGGACGGACATGCGCCACGACCGGACGTACGGACGGACGTGACGCGACAGCCGA
>NW_016949338.1:0-682 GCF_001483705.2 Eufriesea mexicana
AATTTCTGCTTCGCTCTGGGGAGGCCAGCAATATTGGTCGGGACTCTTTATGTTGAGCTAGGCTACGTACGGTTAGGTTAGGTTAGGACATTTTGAGTTAGTATATCTTCACTTTTGTGCTATGCACTACCATTCGGAGTGTTCCTGCGCTGTTCTGTGCTCTGCTATGTTACGTTTAGTAGTGGGAATGCTAGCAATATTGACCTCGGCTAGTTAGGTTGAGTTTGGTTTCGTTCGGTTAGTTCATGTTGGTTTAATTTCGGTAAGGTTAACTTTGACTTTCCTGCTATAAACTGATATTCGGTGGATTCATGCACTCTACATTGCTCTATTATACCCTGCTCGACTCAGGGACAGGGGATGCGAGAAATAGTGGCCGCGGCACGCTATGTTGAGTTACGTTACGGATGGTTAGATTAGGTTCGGCTACGTTTGGTAAACATAGCTTTCACTTTCGTGCTGTACATTGACGTGCGGTGAATTTCTATGGTCTGCTCTACTCTGGTACATTCTGTTTGGCTCTGTGGAAGACTGTAATTGGCGCTGCCCGTTACGTTGTGTCAGACTACGGTCGATTATGTTATGTCAGGTTATGTTTGGTAAGGGTGGCTGCGTCTCACGCGCTGTACACTATTACCCGACGGGTCCCTGTGACCTACTGTGCTCTACAGTATTCTGCTTG
>NW_016949339.1:0-528 GCF_001483705.2 Eufriesea mexicana
ACCTACACAGAGCCAACCACAATATACTAGAACACAGTAGATCGCAGAAATCCGCCGCAATGAACTGCAAAGCACATAAGGCAAAGAAATCTTGACCAAACCTAACAAAACGTAGCATAACTAAACGTAGCGTGCCGATACCACAATTGCTGGCACCACCAGAGCCAAGCAGTGCACACTAGGGCACAGAAGAGTGCAGAAATGCGTCGAATAACACTGTACAGAGCGAAAATGATAGATAGCCACTGACAAGCTAACCAATCGTAACTCAACCAAACGTAACCTATCTCAACCTGACATAACGAGACCACCATTACTGAGCTCGCGATAGCCAGGCAGAAACTACTAGAGTACAACAGGGCGCAGGAATCCACCGCATTTCAGTGTAAAGCGCAAAAGTCAAAGGTAACATATCCCAACCAAAACGAACCAGAAACCTATCAGTTCGTAACCTAACTCTACCTTACGCACAGCGACCACTCTTTCTGCCCTCCCAAGAGCAAAGCAGAGCATATTCGGTCACAGAAG
>NW_016949340.1:0-244 GCF_001483705.2 Eufriesea mexicana
TGGATGGATGAATGCGTAGGTGGATGCATGTATGTATGCCTGGATGTGCGGATGGATGAATGTGTGGATAAATGCATGTATGGATGGATTGAGGTATGAATGGACGAAGGTATGGATGTATCGATGGATGGATGTATGTGTGTACCGATGCATGGATGGATGTATGTATGGATAGATAGACGTAGGGATGGATGGACGTATGGATGGATCGACGTATGGATGGATGGACGTATGTGTGGAGGAT
>NW_016949341.1:0-859 GCF_001483705.2 Eufriesea mexicana
AAATCATCATTGAGCGGAATAATCCACCGGCTACAATGTTCTGTCTGTGGATGTGCTGTGTAACGTACTGTCAGCTGTAAATATCTCTAGCCATAACCGTAGTATACAATGATAATTCTAGAAATGCTTTGGAACATATACCATCCGTGTATGTGGTAATAACAACGGTTACTGTACTGCGATGAGATGATGTCTCCAATCACTACTATGTTGTCAATTGCCAACATATCGTGGGGCAATGTGTCTGTCCTTGTTCACTCCAGAATTGCAGTGGAATATATATCACCAGTGAACCGACTAATCCTACAGCTGCAGACCTCTGTTTGTTGATATAATTAGTAACGTACTGTCAATTGTGAATATCACAAACGTACTATAAATTCGTCACTGGAATTTATGGATAATTTTATTCATGAGTTAAGAAGATAATCCAGGGAATAGAGTAATGTGACGATGGCTCAACTCAGTACGGCAACGTCAATTCTTAACGCCTTGTGAGGTAATGGGTCTGTACTTTGAAATTCTCGCTCTGCTACGGTATCTAAATCATCATTGAACTGATTAATCTATTGACAACGACGATCCTTTGGTGGACGTACTCAGTACCGAAATGTCGGTTTTAAATATCTCTAGCCATAACCGTACTACACATTGATTACTCAAGAGTGGCAGTGGAATTTTAATCACCAATGAAAAAATTAATCCAGCGGCTACAGCACCGTAATGACGGATGTTCTCTGCACTATGTCGCCCATTGCTAATATCTCGTGGGATAATGGATCTGCTTTTTTCATTATAGAATTTCTGTAGAATGCAAATCATCAGTGAACAGATTATTGAAGCAGAAATAGTGCCCAGT
>NW_016949342.1:0-229 GCF_001483705.2 Eufriesea mexicana
GTCCACCCATACGTACAACCGTACATTCACCCTTCCATACACGCATCCATACATCCATGCATCTATCCACCCATCCATTAAACCATCTAACTATACATCCATCCATCCATACATCCATACATACATCCATCCACCAATCCATCAATCCATCATTACATCCGTACATACATCGACACATCCATCCATCCATCCATACATCCATACATATATAAATCCATACATCCATACA
>NW_016949342.1:264-2177 GCF_001483705.2 Eufriesea mexicana
ACATACATACATCCACCATCCATATACACATAAATCCATCCATTCGTACTTCCATCCTTCGATACTTCCATCCACCCATACATCCATACATATACACATACATACATCCATACATCCGTACGTATGTCCATCCATACCTCAATCCATCCATACATCCATTCATCCATACCGCCATCCATCCATACGTCCAACAATCCATGCATCCACGGATCCATACATCAATCCATCCACACATCTATCCTCCATTCCATCCATCTTTCCATCCATACACCCATACAACAATCCATCCATCCATACATCCATACATCCATACATACATCCATACGGATATCCACATATCCGTACATACACCCGTTCACACATCCGTACATACATCCACACATACATCCGTACATACATCCATACACACACCCATACCTACATCCGTAGATATATACTTACATACATCCGTTCATACATCCATGCGTCCAACCATACATGCATCCATACTTACATCCATAGACATATACTTACATACATCCTTTCATACATCCATAGATCCATCGATACATGCATCCATACATACGATCTTCCATACACGCATCAATACATCCATACATAGACTCTTACATACATCCGTACATACATCCATACATACATCCACACAAACATCCATACATACATACATGCATACACCCATGCATACATCCATACATACATCAATACATACTTCCATACTTACTCCCATACATACATCCACACATATACGCATACATACACCCTTACATACATCCGTTCTTCCGTTCACCCTCCCATCCATCCATCCACCCACACGTCCATACATCCATGCATCCGTACAACCATACATTCGTACATCCATACATCGATACATACATACATCCATACATTCATAACTCAAATACGTCTATACATTTAGACATACATACATACATACATCCATACATACATCCATACCCACACCCATACTTACATCCATAGATATATACTTACATGCATCCGTTCATACATGCATACGTCCATCCATACATGCGTCCATACATACATCCATAGTTATATACTTACATACATCTATACACACATGCATGCGTAAACCCTTACATACATCCATACGTACATCCGTTCTTCCGCCCGTCCGCCCATCCATTCATCCACCCACATATCCATACATCCATGCATCCGTACATCCATACATTCGTACATCCATACACCCATTCATACAATCATCCATACATAAATACCTCAAATACATCCATACTTTCAAACATCCATACATACATACTTCCATACATTCATACATCCATCCTACCATACATCCATCCATTCATACATCCATACATCCACACACCCATACGTCCATAAATCCATCCACCCAAACACACATCCGTCCATACACACATCCATACATACATCCATACATACATACACGAACCCACACACTCACCCATACTTACATGCATAGACACCTCGGCGCATACATCCACACATACATCCATACATCCACCCGCACATACATCCGTACATTCGCCCTTCCATACACGCATCCATACATCCATCCATCCATCCGCCCATCCATACATCGATCGAACCATACCTTCATCCATCCATACATCAACCCAACAATCCATCCATCCATGCAGACATTCATACATACATCAATACATACATCCATACATACACCCATACATACATCCATACACACATCAATACATACACCCATACATACACCCATACATTCAACCATACATACATTCATACATACATCCATACAAACACCCATACATATATCCATGCATACAACCATATATACATCCATACTTACATACATGCATACATCCATACAAACAACCATGCAAACATCCATGCATACATCCATACATCCATCCATCCATACATCCATCCATCCATCCATTCAC
>NW_016949343.1:0-1145 GCF_001483705.2 Eufriesea mexicana
AGCTGCCTTTCTTGCATAAATAAGGAGGGAGGATGCTATTGGCGTGCTATAGCCATTGCACTGCCATAGAATCTGGCTGGAAAGTTCAATTTTATTTACATTTTCGACAAATATCGTTGTGAGCTTATGTTCTTGCATAAATAAGGTGGAAAGATACAATTGACGTGCTATTGCCATTGCATTTCAATTGTATCTTGATGGAAAATACAATTTTATTGACATTTTCGAATAATATGGTGGTGAGATACCTTTCTTGCAAAAATAAGGAGAAAAGATTCTATTGACATACTGTAGCCATCGCAATCCTGAAGAATCTGGCGGGAAAATACGATGTTATTGACATCTTCGACTAATATCATGGTGAGCTATCTTTCTTGCATAAATGAGGAGCAAAGTTTCTATTGGCGAGCTATAGCCATTGCAATGCTCTGGAACCTGGCTGGAAAATTCAATTTTACTGACATTTTCGACTAATATCGTGGTGAGCTACCTTTTTTTGCATAAATAAGGAGAGTAGTTTGTGTTGGCGTGCAGTAGGCATTGCAATGCTATAGAATCTGGCTGGAAAGTTCAATTTTATTGACAGGTTCGACTAATATCGTGGTGAGCTATCTTTTTTGCATAAATAAGGAGGGCAGATTCTATTGGCGTGCTATAGCCATTGCATTTCTGTAGTATCTGGCTGGAAAACTCAATTTTATCGACATTTTCGACTAATATTGTTGTGAGCAAACTTTTTTACATAAATAAGGAGGAAAGATTCTATTACTATTGGTGTGCTATAGTCACTTCAATGCTATAGAATCTGACAGGGAAATAAAATGATACTGACATTTTCGACTAATATCGTGGTGAGATGACTTCCTTGCTTAAGAAAGGAGGAAAAATCTGTTTGGAGTGCTGTACCCATTGCAATGCTGTAGAGTCTGGCTGGAAAATTCAATTTTATTGACATTTTCGACTAATATCGAGGTAGGTTTACTTTCTTGCGTAAATAAGGCGGAAAGATAGTATTGGCGTGCTACAGGCACTGCAATGGCATAGTATCCGGCCGGAAAATTCAATTTTATTTACATTTTCGTCTAATATCGTGGTGAGCATCCGTTCTTGCATAAATAAGGTGGAAAGATACTATTGGCGTGCTA
>NW_016949344.1:0-1017 GCF_001483705.2 Eufriesea mexicana
CGAGATTGACAGTGACTGGAAATGAGTGTCGGAGACGAGTCGTGAGGATGACTTATGAAGCATATACCTATCGAGTACGCGAGACCACGTCGCGTAGGCTAGTCGGTACTTACGAACGATCGCGATTATCGCGAGAACAATGATGTTCTATTTGCTAAACGAGGGGGATAAGAAAATGATAGAGAATTTATAAATTTCGCTCCAAACCAAATTAGGTAGCTTACCTTTGTACAGATAGCGCGCACATGATACTTAGTCTATGGATCTATCTTATGATTACTTAAAAGTAAACGCACGCATCGTTCATTGATGTGTCGCAAATGAAGTCTCGAGAAACCTAAAAGCTAAAACAGAATATATTATTATTAATATGTAGCTGAAAGGAAAGGGATTAGTACAAGGAAACCATCGAGGTTAATAACCAAATGGAACGAGCAAGCCAACGACTAGACAGAAACGTTCCAACGGTGAGATATAAACATACCAACGAAGAAGCGCTCGAGTATTATACGAAATACTCGAACGCTCTAACGAAAACAAATCGAACGGAAGTCGTGAAATTTGTGAAAGGAAAGATTTAACCAACGATGAGACATAAGTAAACCAACGACGAAGCATTCGAATATTGTACGAAATATTCGAATGCTGAAACAAAGACAAATAGAATGAAAGAAATAAAATCTGGAAGAAAAAAATAATTAGAACCTGAAAGAAGAAATTATTGTTAAATTATTCAAGAAAGTGGACAATGGCCACTGAATAGCCATTGATCTAGCCATCGATGATATACAAATAACCCAACGACGAAGCATTCGAATATTGTATAAGATACTCGAATGCATAAACAATGAAATCTAGAATAAAAGAAATAGAATCTGAAAAAAAAGAAAGAATTAAAACCTGAAACAAAAAGAAGGAATATTAACGCGGACCTTCCGAAGTCGAACCGACAAATGGCTCGAGCCTGCACGCGGGCCCCTTATATAGCGGCGGCCGGCCGAAGATCGGCGAAAATTT
>NW_016949345.1:0-527 GCF_001483705.2 Eufriesea mexicana
GTACTTGCCATT
Organism: Eufriesea mexicana; assembly: GCF_001483705.2. Lineage (NCBI taxonomy): Eukaryota > Metazoa > Arthropoda > Insecta > Hymenoptera > Apidae > Eufriesea > Eufriesea mexicana. The sequence continues at coordinate 13 of NW_016949345.1, forward strand.
GGATTGAAGGCGTTAGGCGATCCATTCACCAAGCTATAACATATTATAGAATTTGAAGAGACAGATTCTCTGGCAAGTTGATGGCTATACTTGCCATTGGTTTGAAGGCGCTAAGCGTTATATTCACCAAGATATAACAGCTTATAGATTTGGAATAGGCCTATCCTCCGGCAAGTAGATAGCTGTACTTTCCATTGGATTGAAGGCGTTAGGCGATCTATTCGCCAAGCAAAAGCAGTTAATAGATTTTGAATAGACTATATCTCTGGTAAGTAGATGGCTGTACTTGCCATTGGATTGAAGGCGTTAGGCGATCTATTCGCCAAGCAAAAGCAGTTAATAGATTTTGAATAGACTATATCTCTGGTAAGTAGATGGCTGTACTTGCCATTGGATTGAAGGCGTTAGGCGATCTATTCGCCAAGCAAAAGCAGTTAATAGATTTTGAATAGACCTATTCTCTGGCAAGCAGACGGCTGTACTAACAATTGGATTGCAGGCGATAGGCGATCTAA
>NW_016949346.1:0-819 GCF_001483705.2 Eufriesea mexicana
TTGTGCTATACACTGCTAATCGTTTGATATCTGCGCTCTGCTGTGTTCTAATATTTTCTGCTCTTCTCTGGGAGGCAACCATAGTGGCCTCGGTGCGCTCGGTTCGGTTATGTTACGCCTTGTTACGTACCGTCTGGTTAGATAACGAGAGGATAGCTATGGCTTTTGTGTCATACACGGCTGTTCGGTGGATTTCTGCGTTCTGCTGCCCTCTAATATGTTCTGCTTGGCTCTGGGAAGGCCAGAAACTGTGTTCTCGCCACGTGACTAACAAATTGGGTTTCGATGGATATGTGACGTTTGGTTGCGTTACGATAGGATAGCTTTGACTTTTATGCCACACACTGCTTTTCGCTGCATTTCTGCGCTCTACGTTGCTCCAATATGAACTGCTTGTCTCTGTGAGGCCAGCAATGGCGGTCGCGGCACGCTAGATTGAGTTATGTTACGTTTGGCTTTGCTAAAATTATTTAGAATAGGATAGGGTAATTTTACCTTTTATGCTTTACGCCGATGTTCATTGTATTTCTGCGCTCTACCCTCCTGTAATGTGCGCTGCAAGGCCCTGGTTAGCAAAGCAATAGACGTCACGTTACCTTTGTTTGAGTTATGCTACGTATGGTTACGTTACGCTTGGTCCGGTTACGAGAGGGTAGCTTTGACTTTTATGCTATACACTGTTGTTCGGTAGACTTCTGCGCTCTTCTGTGCTCTACTATATTCTGTCTGGCCCTGGGGAGGCCAGATATAGTGGAGGCGGCACGTTATGTTGAGTTAGGCTACATTTGGTTAGGTGATACTTCTTTGGGTTAGGTTCGG
>NW_016949347.1:0-844 GCF_001483705.2 Eufriesea mexicana
ACTTGGGTGGTGGCCGTACTCAGTACAGTGCTGGCAATTTTAAATACCTCGAGGGATAGCGGATCTGCATTTCTTGTTCCAGAATTGCTATAGGATATACGATTGGGGAGACAAATTTGATCCAACGTCAACGGCGCTCTGTTGGTAGGTATACCAACTACCGTACTGTGAGTTCCAAACATCGTTAACCATAACCGTAGAATGCACGTATTATACCAGGGTTACTTAGGAATTTGCATCATTAGTCAACATAGTATTGCAAAGCGTACATTAATTTGATGGTGGCTGCAGAGGGTACTGTGTTTTCAGTTGTTAATGTCTCGAGGGTAAGTGGATCTGCGTTTTTTCATTCTACAACTGCTATAGAAATTAAATCACCAATGACCAAATTGTTCCAGCGGCTAAAGTGATATATTAGTGGACGTAATTGGTTCCATACGTTCAGATTTAAATGCTTCAAGCATTAACCGTTATATACATTGTCTATTCCTGAATTGCTTTGGAATTTACGTCATCGGTAGTCATAGTAGTCCAACGGCTACACTACCGTGATTATGGATGTACTCAGTACTGCGTTGTCGATTGATAATATCTCGAAGGATAATGAATTTGCCTTTTGTCATTCTAGAACAGCTATTAAATGTAAATCACCATTGTACAGATTAACACAGAGGAAGCAGCCCTCTGCTGGTGGATGTACAAGGTAACGTGTCGCCAGTATGAAATATCTGTAGCCTTGGCCGTACAATACATTTACCATTCCAGAATTCCCTTGGAACTGACGTTATCGTCTAACAGAATTTTTTATCCGTTACATTACTGTGCTGGTGGCTGCAGTTAGTAG
>NW_016949348.1:0-511 GCF_001483705.2 Eufriesea mexicana
GTAAACTATCCCAAGCTAACTCGCCGCGACAAGCATTGCTGGCCTCCACAGAGCCGAGCAGTACATACTAGAGCGCAGTAGATCGAAGGAATCCACCGAATAGCAGCGTACACCGCGAAAGTCATATCTATCCAAACCTAACCAAAACGAACGTAGCGCAACCAAACGTAACCCAACTCGACCTAACGAGCCGAGACCAACACTGCTGGCATCCCAATAGCCAAGCCGAACACAATAGAGCACAGTAGAGCACAGAAATTCAACGTAATACAGTGTATATCACAAAAGTTAAAGCTATACAAACCTAACACAAACAAATATAACCCAGCCGAACGTAGCGTAACTACAGCTGACGTGCCACGACCACCATTGCTGGCCTCTCACGGCCTCTCCTGAGACAAGCAGATGCTAGTGCGGTAAAGCAAATAGCAGATATAGACCGAAAAGGAGTATACAGTACAAAAGTCAAAGCCACCCTAACCAAACTTTACCTAACATAATATAACAAAAC
>NW_016949349.1:0-267 GCF_001483705.2 Eufriesea mexicana
TGGATGTACTTGCCATTGGATTGAAGGCGTTAGGCGATCTATTCACCAAGCTGTAACAGGTTAAAGATTTTGAATAGAACTATTCTCTGTCAAGTAGATGGCTGTACTTGCCATTGTTTGAAGGCTGTATGCGATCTATTCTCCATTCTATAACAGGTTATTGATTTTGAATTGACCTATTCTCTGGAAAGAGCGATGTATTCTCCAAGCTATAACAGGTTATTGATTTTGAATTGACCTATTCTCTGGAAAGTAGATGGCTGTACT
>NW_016949350.1:0-491 GCF_001483705.2 Eufriesea mexicana
CGTTTGTCTATGCCACGTTTGGTTAGGTTAGAATTGGATTACGCTTACGTTTGTGCAACACACAGCTATTCGGTTGATTCCTGCGCTCTACATTGCCCTACTACCCTCTGCTTGGCCCTGTGGAGGCCAGCAATTGTGGCTTCAGGAGGATAGGCTGGGTTAGGTTACGTTCGGTTTGGCTCAAGTTGTGTTTGGTTTTGTTAGGATATCTTTGACTTCTGTGCTATACAAAGCAATTCGTTGGTTGTCTGCTATATGCATTGCTGCTCTAGCCCCTGCTTGGCTATCGCGAGGCCAGCAATCGTGTTCGTCGCATGTTAGGTTTAGTTTGCTTACGCTTTGCTATGTAAGGTGAGGACAGGTTGGTGCAGGACATATTTCATTTTTGAGATATACACTGCAATGCGGTTTATGTATGCGCTCTACTGCGTTCTTGAATATTTTCTTGGACCTGTGGCGGCCAGCATTTGTGGTTTCGGCACGTTGGGCCG
>NW_016949351.1:0-445 GCF_001483705.2 Eufriesea mexicana
TCAACTCACCACGATATTAGCCGAAAATGTCAATAAAATTGAATTTTCCAGCCAAATTCTATAACATTGCAAAGTCTATAGCACGCCAATAGAATCTTTCTTCCATGTTTATGCAGGAAAGTTATCTCACCAAGATATTAGACGAAAATGTCATTAAAATTGAATTTTCCAGCAAGATTCTATAGCATTGCAATGCCTATAGCATGCCAAAAGTATCTTTCCTCCTGATGTATGGAAGAACGTTAGCTCACCACCATATTAGTCACAAATGTCAATAAAATTGATTTTTCAAGCCAGATTCTTCGGCATTGCAATGCCAATAGCATGCCAAAGAATCCTTCCGCCTTATTTATGCAAGAAAGATAGCTCACTACGATATTCGTTGAAAATGTCGATAAAATCGAAAGTGCCAGGCACATTCCATATCACTGCAATGGCTATAGTA
>NW_016949352.1:0-307 GCF_001483705.2 Eufriesea mexicana
GAAGGCGTAAGGCGATCTATTCACCAAGCTATATCAGGATATAGATTTTGAATATACCTATTCTCTGGCAAGTGAATGGCTGTACTTGCCATTGGTTTGAAGTCGTTAGGCGATCTATTCTCCATTCTATAACAGGTTATCGATCTTGAATTGACCTATTCTCTGGAAAGTAGATGGCTGCACTTGCCATTGGATTGATGGCGTTAGGCGATCTATTCACCAAGCTATAACAGGTTATAGATTATGAATATACCTATTCCCTGGCAAGCAGACGGCTGTACTTGCCATTGGATTGAAGGCGTTAGGC
>NW_016949352.1:401-610 GCF_001483705.2 Eufriesea mexicana
ATCTAATCACCATGCTATGACAGCTTATAGATTTTGAATAGACTTATTCTCTTTCAAGTAGATGGCTGTATTTGCCATTAGATTGAAGGCGTAAGGCGATTTATTCACCAAGCTATAACAGGTTATAGATTTTGAATTGACCTATCCTCTGGCAAGTGAATGGCTGTACTTGCCATTGGTTTGAAGACGTTAGGCGATCTATTCTCCAT
>NW_016949353.1:0-315 GCF_001483705.2 Eufriesea mexicana
TTCTATAGCATTGCAAAGCCTATTGGCACGCCAATAGTATCTTTCCTCCTTACCTATGCAAGGTAGATAGCTCAACACGAAATTAGTGGAAAATGTCAACAAAATTGAATTTCCACGAAGATAGAATTGCATTGCAATGCCTACAGCTTGCCAATAGAATCTATCCGCCTTACATATGCGAGAAAGTTAACTCACCACGATATTAGTCGAAAATCTCAATAAAACTGAATTTTCCCACCACAGTCTTCATCATTGCAATGTCTATAGCACGCCAATAGTATCTACCCTGCTTATTTAGGCAAGAAAGGCAGCTCA
>NW_016949353.1:422-1182 GCF_001483705.2 Eufriesea mexicana
GAGAAAGATAACTCACCACGATATTAGCCCAAAATGTCAATAAAATTGTATTTTCCAACCAGATTCCATCGCATTGCGAAGGCTATAGCAAGCCAATAGAGTCATTCATCCTTATTTATGCAAGAAAGTTCGCTCACCACGATATTAGTCGAAAGTGTCAATAAAATTGAATTTTCCAGCCAGATTCTATAGCATTGCAATGGTTATAGCTTGCCAATATAATCTTTCCTCCTTGTTTATGCAAGAAAGTTAGCTCACTACGATATTAGTCGAAGATGTCAATAAAATTCAATTTTCCAGCCAGATTCCGCAGCATTGCAATGGCTATAGCACCACGAATGTATCTTTCCTCCATACCTATGCAAGGAAGTTGGCTCACCACGAAATTAGTCGAAAATGTCAATAAAATTGTATTTTCCACGACGATTCTATAGCATTGCAATGTCTATACCACGCCAGTAGAATCTCTCCTCCTTATTTATGCAAGAAAGTAACCTCACCACGATAATAGTCGAAACTGTCAATATTATTGTACTTTCCAGCAAGATTATATAGCATAGCAAAGCCTATAGTACGCCAATAGTATCTTTCCTCCTTACCTATGCAAGGAAGCTAGCTCACCACGCAATTAGTCGAAAATGTCAATAAAATTGAATTTTCCAGGAAGAGTCTACTGCATTGCTAAGGCCATAGCACACCGAACGGATCTTTCCTCCGAACCTATGCAAGGAAGTTATCTCACCACGAAATTAGTTGAAAA
>NW_016949354.1:0-607 GCF_001483705.2 Eufriesea mexicana
TAGAGAACAGTGGAGGGCAGGAGCCCACCGAATAACTGCGTATAGCAAGAAAGCCAAAGCAACAGTAACTAAACTTACCCTGGCCTAACCCAACCAAATGTAACATAACACAACCCAACGTATCACGAGCACTATTTCTGTCATCCTTATATTCGAGCAGGGCATATGGGAGGAATGTAGAGAGCAGAAATCCGCCAAATAGTATTGTACAGCACAAAAGTCAGAGCTACCCGACCCTAACGCATCCAAACGTGATACAATCAAACGCAACCTAACTTAACCTAACGTACCTAGACCACTATCGCTGGACTCCTCAGAGCCAAGCAGGGTATACGAGAGCACAGTTGAGCGCTGGAAGGCACGTAATTGCACTGTACAGCGCAAAAGTCGGACGTACCCTATACTGACCTAGCATAACCAAACATAGCCAAACGTAGACTGACTGAACGTAACGTGCCGTGACCACTTTTGCTGGCGTCCCCAGAGACCAGCAGATGATAAGAGAGCACCTTATGCACCGGAGTCAATATTATAGCTGTGTTCTGCACAAAAGTCGAAGCTACCCTAACCGAACCCAAAATAACATAACTCGACCAAACGTGATCTG
>NW_016949355.1:0-609 GCF_001483705.2 Eufriesea mexicana
CACTAACTAAGCTTATCCTAGTCCAACACAACCAAACGTAACCTAACTCAATCCAACGTGCCGTGGACACTGTTTGTGCACTCCCAAGAGCAAGCCAGTACATATTCGGGCGCAATAGAGCCGAGAAGTCCACCGAATAGCTGCGTGTAGCAAAAAAGTCGAAGTTACACTACATAACCCATGCTGAGACCAGTATTGCCGGCCAACCCAGAGACAAGCAGAGAATATTGGAATGGAGTAGAGCGCAGAAAATCCCCGAACATCAATTTATAGCTCAGATGTCAGATCCAGCCTTTCCTAACCAAACCAAACGCAACAGCACCAAAGGTAATCTAACTGAACCTAAAGTGCCGGGTCCACTGTTGCTGACATCCGCAGATCCATGCAGAATATGCTACAGCACAGTAGAGCGTAGAAATCGACCACATTGTATTGAATAGCGCAGAAGTCAATGGTATCCTGAACGCACTTAACCCAACCTAACATAACCAATCGTAACACAACTCAAAGTCGCGCCGCAAAAACCATTTCTCGCGCCCACAGAGGCAAGCAGAATATGGTATAGCACGGTAGAGCTCAGAAGTGCATAGAATGTCAGTGTTGGGCACA
>NW_016949357.1:0-279 GCF_001483705.2 Eufriesea mexicana
TGCCATTGCAACGCTATAGAACCTGTATGGAAAATTTAATTTTACTGACATTTTCGACTAATACCTTTGTGAGCGATCTTCCTTGCATAGGTAAAGAGGAAAGATCTTTTTGGCGTGCTATAGCGATCGCAATGCTGTAGAATCTGGCTGGCAATTTCAACTTTATTGACAATTACGACTAATATCGTAGTGAGTTAACTTTCTTGCATAAATAAGGTGGAAAGATTCTACTGGCGTGCTATATCCATTGCACTGCTGTAGAATCTGGCTGGTAAATTC
>NW_016949357.1:325-587 GCF_001483705.2 Eufriesea mexicana
CTTTCTTGCATAAATAAGGAGGAAAGATAGAATTGGCGTGCTATAGCCGTCGCAATGCTATAGAATCTGGCTGGAAAGTTCAATTTTGTTGACATTTTCTACTAATATCGTGACGAGATATCTCTCTTGCATAAAGAAGGAGGATATATACAATTGGCGAGCTGTAGCCATTGCAATGCTATAGAATGTTGCTGAAAATCTCAATTTTATTGATATTTTCGGCTAATAACGTGGTGAGATATCTTTTTTGCATAAATAAGGA
>NW_016949358.1:0-2842 GCF_001483705.2 Eufriesea mexicana
AGAAATCCTGCGAATAGCAGCGTATAACACAAACGTCAACGACACCCTGACCAAACTTAACCCTACTTAACCGAATCAAACGTAACCTAACTCAACCTATCGTTCCTCGACCGCTATTGCTGGCCTCACCATAGTCGAGCAGACTATAGTAGAGCAATGGAGAGAGCAGAAATCCACCGAATAGCAGTGTATAGCACAAAAGTCAATGTTACTCTATCCTATCCTCTCCAAGCGTAACCTAAACAAACGTACAATAACTGAAACTATCGTGCCGGAAGCTCTATCGCCATCGTCCCCAGCGCCAAGCAGGTGACATTAGAGCACAGTAGAGCGAGGGAATCCACCGAATAGCAGTGTATAGCACAAAAGTCAAAGCTATCCTAACCAAATTAACCAAACCTAAAGAAGCGTAACCTATCTCATGTTAACGAGTCGCGACCATTATTACTTGCCTCACAAAAGCCCAGCAGAACTTATTAGAGAAGAGTTGGGCGAAGAAGTTCATAGACTAACAGTGTATAGCGTAAATGCCGAAGATTTCTATACCCACACAAGCTAACCTAACCTAACCGAACGCAACCCAACACGACATCGGGGGCCGAGACCACCGTTGCTGGCCTCCACGGGGCTAAGCAGGATATGCTAGAGCAACTTGGAGCGTAGAAATCTACAGAATAGCCGCGTATAGCGCAAAAGCCAAAGCTACCCTTAGCAAACTTATCGTAACCTAGTGTAACCGAACGTAACATAACCCAACCTAACGAACACGACCACTATTGATGGCCTCCACAAAGCCAATCAGAACATCTTAGAGAAGAGCAGAGTGCAGGAATCCATAGAATAGCAGTGTACATTAGAAAATCCATAATCATCGTAACTTAACCCAAACCAACCTAACCCAACGAAAGGTAACGTAACTCGACGTAACGCGCCGCGACCACTATTGCCGGCGTCCCCAGAGGCATGCTGAATACGATAGACGGCAGTAGATCCCAGAAATCCGTAGAATTGTAGTGTATAGCACAAGAGTCGTATCTATGCTAACTTAACGCGCACAAACGTAAGCCAACTGACTCTAACGTGCAACCTAACGTGCAGGTACAACTACCTCTGGCATCCCCAGCTCCGGCCAGAGCAAATTAGAGGAGAGTAGTGCGCAGAAATCCATAGAATAGCAGAGTACGACACAGAAGTGAAGGATATACTAATCTAACACAAGCTAACCCAATCTAGCCAAACGTAACCTGACTCACCCTAACGCGGCGAGTCCACTCACGCTGGCCTACACAGAGCCAAGCAGAATTCACTAGAGCAATGTAGAACGCAGAAATGGACTGAAAAGTAGCGTATAGCACAAGAGTCAAAGCTACCCTTACCGAACCTATCCCAACTTAACCCAACCGAACTTAACGTGGCACAATATAACGTGCCGCGGGCTCTATTGCTGGCGTCCCCAGAGACATGCAAAATATGAACGAGTGCCGTAGAGCGCTAAAAACCATATAATAGTAATGTGCAGCACAAAAGACTCTGCAATCATAGCATAACCCAACGCAACTTAGCCCAACCAAACGAAACATACCTCCACTTAACTTGCCGAGACCACAATTGCTGGCCTCCACAAAGCCGAGCAGAACGAGTTAGAGCACGGCAGGGCGCAGAAATCCACCGATTAGCAGTGTATAGAACAAAGCTCGTTGCTATACTGTCTTAACATAGCCAAAAGTATCATAACCGAACATAACCTAACTAAACTTAATGTGCCGAAACCATTTTTGCTGGCCTCAACATATCCACGCAGAACATTCTACAGGATAGTGGAGCGTAGATGTCCATGAAATCTCAGTGAATAACAGAAAAGTCAAAGCTATCCAAACCTATCCCAAACTAACATAACCTAACCGAACGTAACGAAACTTAAGCCAACGTACCTCAGCCACCATTTCCGGCATACGCAGAGCAACGCAGAGCTTATCAGACCACAGTAGTTCACAGAAATATGCCGAATATGAGTATATAGCACAGGAGTGAGAGCTATCTCATCCTGACCTTAACTAAGGTAACGTAACCATACGCAACATAAGTCATCCTAAAGTGCTGGGACCACTATTGCTGCCATGCACAGAGCCATGCAGAATAGATTAGAGCAAAGTAGACCGCAGAAGTCCACCGAATAGTAGTGCATAGCGCATAGCCAAAGCTGCTCTACCCAAACCTAATCAATCGCAGCATAGCCAAATGTAATATAACTAAGCCTATCGTTCCGCGGCCACTACTGCTGGCCTCCCTATCCTATATTAGGTAAGGGTAGCTTTGTCTTCTTTGACACACGATGCTATTAGGAGCATTGCTGCGCTCTACTGTACGCTAGGGTGTTCTGCTTGGACATGAGGATGCCAAGAGTTATGGTCTCGGCACCTTATGACGAGATAGGCTACGTTAGGTTAGGATGGGTTATGTCACGTTATGTTAGGTTCTCTTCCACTTCTGTGCTGTACGCCACAGTGCGGTGGATTTCTGCGCTCTACCGTGCTCTACTATTTTCTGCTTGGCCGTGGCTAGGCCAGCAATAGTGGTCTCGCCCAGTTAGGTTGAGTTACGTTACCTTTGGTTAGTTAAGGATTGGAGAGCTTTGAGGTTTGTGCTATGCGCTATTATTATGTGGATTACTGCGCTCTACTGTGACATAATCTTTTCTACCTGGCTGTAGAGAGGGCAGCGTTAGCTGTCGCGGCACGTTAGGTTAAGTTGGGCAACGTTTGTTTATTTTAGCTTGCCACAGGTACGGTTTGGATATCATTGACTTTCTTACTATACATTCAATTCGGTGGATATATGCGCT
>NW_016949359.1:0-684 GCF_001483705.2 Eufriesea mexicana
CTTGGCAGAGAATAGGTCTATTCAAAATCAATAACCTGTTATAGCTTGGTGAGTAGATCGCCCAACGCCTTCAATCTAATGGCAAGACCAGCCATCTCCTTGCCAGGGAATAAGTCTATTCAAAATCTATAATCTGTTACGGCTTGGTGAATAGATCGCCAAATTCCTTCAATCCAATGGCAAGTACTGCCGTCTACTTGCCTGAAAATAGGTCTATTCAAAATCTATAGTCTGTTATAGCTAGGTGAATAGATCGCCTAACGCCTTCAGTCGAATGGCTAGTACAGGCACCTACATGTCAGAGAATAGGTCAACTCAAAATCTATAATATGCTGCAGCTTTGTAAATAGATCGCCTACTGCCTTCAACCCAATGGCAAGTACAGCCATCTACTTTCCAGAGAATAAGTGAATTCAAAATCCATAACCTGTTATAGAATGCAGAATAGATCGCCTAACGCTTTCAAACAGATGGCAAGAAGAGCCACCTACTTGCCAGAGAATAGGTCTATTCAAAATCTATAAGCTGTCATAGCTTCGAGAATAGATCGCCAAACGCCTTCAATCTAATGGCAAGTACAGCCATCTACTTGCCTGACAATAGGTCCTATCAAAATCTATAACCTGTTATAGCTTGGTGAATAGATCGCCAAATGCCTTCAATCCAATGGCTAGTACAGCCATC
>NW_016949360.1:0-276 GCF_001483705.2 Eufriesea mexicana
AGAATCTGGCTGGAAAATACAATTTTATAAACATTCTTGACTAACATCGTGGCGAACTAACTTTCTTGCATAAATAGGTATGAAATATACCAATGGCGCGCTACATTCGTTGCAAAGCTACAGAATCAGTCTGGAAAACGCGATTTAATGTACATTTTCGGCAGATATCCTAGAGAGCTACCTTTCCCGCATTAATAATGAGGAAAAATACTAGTGGCGTGCAACAGCCATTGCAATGATATAGAATCTCGCTGGAAAATACATTTTTATTGACAT
>NW_016949361.1:0-882 GCF_001483705.2 Eufriesea mexicana
GGCGAGCAGAGTACAGCAGAGCATTGTAGGGCATAGATATCTACAGAACAGCGGTGTATAGCGGAAAAGTGACAGCTATCCTGTCCCAACCTAACCATCTATAACACTGCCAAACGCAGCCAATCAAAATGTACAGTGCCACAACCATTATTGCTGGTATCCCTAGTGTCGAGCAGAGTATAAAAGAGCACAGAAGAGCGTAGAAAGCCACCAAACGGCAATGTATAGCACAAAAGTCAAATATATCCTAACCTAACCAGGCCTAACCTACCCGAACCGAACGTAGAGCAACCAGAGCTAACGTGACGCGACCAGAATTTCTGGCTTCCCCAAAGACAGGCAGAATATGATAGAACACAACATAGCACACCCGTCTATAGGGTGCCAGTGCATTGCACGAAAATCAAAGATGTCCTCACGGAACCCAAACAATTCTAACACAACCAAACGTAACCTAGATCAATCTACCGCGCCGCGGCCATTATTTCTGGAATTCCAAGAGCAAAGCAGGGTCTACGGGAACACAGCAGAGTACAGAAATCCACCGAGTAGCCGTGTACAGCACAAGAGACATAGCTATCCTATCCCGACATAACCAAACATAGTAAAGCAAAACGTGACCTAACGCAACCTAACGTGCCTAGTCCACTGTTGCTGACCTCCCCAGAGCAAAGCAGTACCTATTAGAGGAGAGTAGAGCACAGAAGTCCATACAATCAGAGTGAATCGCAGATAAGTCAACGCCATACATCCTTAACCCAAGCAAATGTATTAACCGAAACTAACGAAGCATAACTCAACATAGCAAGCCGCGGCCAATATTGCTGGACTCCCCAGGGCCAAGCAGAAAATAGTAGAGTACAGTAGAGCGCAAGCATGCAA
>NW_016949362.1:0-908 GCF_001483705.2 Eufriesea mexicana
CAACGAACGCAACGCAACCTATCCTAACGTAACGTAACCTAACCTAACACAACCTAACCTAACTTAACCAAACCGAACCTAACCTTACCTAACCTAACACAACCTAACACAACCTAACCTATCCTAACCCTGCCTAACGTAACCTAACCTAACGTATCCACACCTTATCTAACGTAACCTAACCTGCCCAAACCTAACGTAACCTAATCTAACCTAACCTAACCTAACCGAACCTAACCTAACCCAAGACAATTTAACCTAACATAACCTAACCTCACAAAACCTTACGTAACCTACATAACGTAACCTAACCTAACATAACCTAACACAACCTAACCTAACCTAGCCGAACCCAAGCTAACACAAACTAACCTAACCTAACCGAAACAAACCAAGCCGAACGTAACCCAAGCAAACCTGACCTCGCCTAACCGGGCGTAACATGACATCAGCTAACGTAACCTATCCTAACCTAACCAAACCTAACACAACCTAACGCAACCTAACCTAACCTAACACAACTTAACTTAACCTAACCTAACCATTACCTAACCCAAACTAACTTAGCCCAACCTAACCCGACATAACATAACCCGACTTATCCTAACCGAACCCAACCTAACCCGACCTATCCTAACCCATCCGAACCTAACCGAAACTAACCTAACCAAACATAATCTGACGTGACATGGCAAGACCGAACCTAACCTAACCTAACCTGATCTAACCTGACCTAACGAAACTTGACCTGGCATAACCGGGCGTAACATGACCTCACTTAACATAACCTAGCCTATCCCAACGTAGCCTAACCTAACCTATCCTCACGAAGCGTAACGTAACCAACCTAACCAAACTTTACCTATCCGAACATAACCTAACGTAACCTAACCTAACCTAACCTAACC
>NW_016949363.1:0-2394 GCF_001483705.2 Eufriesea mexicana
TAGGTTACGGTTGTCATGTGTGCTACACACTGCTATTCTGTAGACTTGAACGATCTACACAGCGCTCCTATGCTCTGCCCGCCTCAGGGGAGGCCAGTAAATGTGGTCTCTGCACGCCAGGATGAGTTAGGCTACGTTCGGTGATGTTACGTTAGTTTGGGTTAGGTTTGGATTGCTTTGACTTTCGTATTGTAGACTATTTTTGGGAGGACTTCTGCGGTCTGCTGTGCGGCAGTATTTTCTGCTTGGCTTTAGGGAAGCCAGTAACAGTGGTCTCCGAACGATAGGTTGAGATACTATGCGTTTGGCAGGGTTATGTTTTCTCTGGTTTGCTACGAGTAGCTTCGACTTTTCTGCTATACACTGCGATTATATGGACCTCTGCGCTGTACTGTGCGCTGCAAAACTCTGCTTTTGTCTGGGGCCGCCAGTAATAGTGGTCGCGGCATGTTAGGTTGAGTTTTGTTGCGTTCGGTCAGGATAGGCTTGGGCAGGTTTGGCTGGGATAGCTTTGAATTTTGTGTTATACACTGCTCTTGGGTTCATTCCTGCGCCATAATTTGTTCTACCATACTCTGCTCGACATTCGGGATGAGGGCAATGGTGCTCGTGGCCCGTTATGTTGGGTTATGTTACGTTTGCATACGTTATGCTCCTTTGAGTTAGGTTTGGATAGATTTGGCTTTCGCGGTTTACGCTGCTATTCGGTGTGTTTCTACGCACTACTGTGCTCTAGTATGTTCTTCATGACTCTTGGGAAGCCAGTAATTTCGCTGTCGGCACGATAGGTTGGGATAGTATACGTTTGGGTCGGTTATGCTTGCTCCGATTTGGTTCGGATAGCTTCGACTCTTCAGCTGTACACAGCGGTTCTATAGATTCATGTGCTTTAATCTGCTGTATTATGTTCTGCTCGGCACTTTCGAGGGCAGCATTACTGGTCGCGGCACGCGAGCTTGGGATTGGTTACGTTTGGTTAGGTTACGTTTGGATGGCTTTGGTTAGGTTAGCTTCGATATGTGCGCTCAACACGAATATGCTATGAACTTCTGAGCTCTACTGTGCTCTATTATGTTCTGAATGTGTCCCGGGAAGCCAGCAATAGTGGACGCGGCACGATCGGTTTGATTACTCTACGTTTGGTGAGGTTTGGTTAGGTCTGGTTAGGTCAGGGTGTCTTTGACTTTTGTGCTATGCACTACTATTAGGTGGCTTTCTGCGCTCTGCTGTGTTCTACTATACTCTGCCCGACTCTAGTGATGCCAGCAATAGTGGTCATGGCACGATAGATTGTGCTGGGCTACGTTTGATAGTATTACGATTGGTCAGGTTAGGACCGAATAGCTTTTGTTCTTGTGTTGTACACCGCTTTTCGGAGCATTTTACGCTCTACATAGCTCTACTGTCCTCTGCTCGACCCTGGGGATGCCAGTAGCATTGGTCTCGGCACGTTAGGTTGAGTTAAGCTGCGTTCGGTGAGGTTACGTTAGTACGGGTTAGGTTTCGGTTGCTTTGACTTTCGTGGTGTAGACTGTTTTTCGGTGGACTTCCGCGCTCTGCTGTGCTCTAGAATGTCCTGCTTGGCTCCGGGGATGCAAGCATGGGTGGTTTCGGCGCGTAAGCTTGAGTTAAGCTACGTTCGGTAATGTTAAGTTTGCTATGTTATGACAGTGTAACTTCGACTATCTTTCGATGCACTGCGATTCCATCGACTTCCGCGCGCTGCTGTGCTCTAGTATGTCCTGCGTGGCTCTCTGGGGGGCAGCAGTAGCGGTCGCCGCACGTTAGATTGGGTTAGATTACGTTAGGCTAGGTTAGGTTTCGCTGTGTTATGGTACGATAGCTTTGACTCCTGTGCTACACACTGCCATTCTGAGGGATTCTGCGCTCTTCTGTGCACTATTACACTCTGCATGTCTTTGCGGACGGTAGGAAGACAGCTCTCGTCTCGTGAGTTTCTATCATGTAACGTTTCGTTAGGTAAGGTTTGGTTGGACTTGGTTAGGATAGCTCTGACTTTTGTGCTATATACAGATATTTTTTGGCTTTCTGCGCTCTACTGCGCTCTAGTATGTCCTGGTGGGCTCTGGAGTAGACAGAAAAAGTGGTCTCGGTACGTGAGGTCAAGTTAGGCTTCGTAAGGTTACGTTACGTTTGGATAGGTTAGGATAGGTCAGCTTTGACTTTTGCGCTATACACCGCTATTCTGTCGATATCTGTGGACTGCACGGCTCTGCTAGCATCTGCTTGAATGTGGGGAGTCCAGCAACAGCGGTCGTTTCACGTTTGGTTTAAATTGCTTACATTTGGATAGGTTAGGTTGTGTTAAGCTTTGTTACGGTGGCTTTGACTTTTGCGCTTTGCGCTGCAATTTGGTCGATCTCAGCGCTCTTA
>NW_016949364.1:0-735 GCF_001483705.2 Eufriesea mexicana
ACAGACTGAACTTAAACTGCGGCGACCGCTATTGCTGGTAGTCCAAGCGTTGAGCAAAGTGTATTAGATCACGAAATCCGTACTTAGCCATGCATAACAAAGGCAACGTATCCTAACCAAACATAGCATAGCCAACTTAACGTGCCGCGACCGCCATCGCTGGCCTCCCTAGAGCCAAGCTGATCATATTAGAGGAAAGTAGAGAGCTGAAATCCACCGAAGAGCAGTTTACAGCGCAAAAGTTAAAGCTACCCTGACCAAACATAGCCAAAACCAACCTATCCGAACGTAACATATCCCAACGTAACGTGCTGACACCACAATTGCTGGTCTTTCCAGACCCAGGCTGAATATATTAGAGCACTGTAGGGTGTATAGATCCGCCTACTAGTGGACGGTAGCACTGAACACAAAGCTATCCCCTCCTGACCTAACCAAACGTAACATGACCAAAGCCAACCTAACTCAACCTAACGTGCCGACACCACAAATGTTGCCCTCTGCAGAGTCAAGCGGAACACGCTAGTGTAGAGTAGAACGGAGGAAACCATATAGTCGCAGCGTACATCAGAAAAGTCAAAGCTGGCTGGCCTAACCCAAACCAACAGACCATATCAAACTAAGCCTGACAGATCCTAACGTCCCGAGACCACAATCGCTGGCGTTTCCAGGGCGAAGCTGAAAACACTAGAGCACTCTAGGGCGCAGGATTCCACCTAATATCAGACTATCGCA
>NW_016949365.1:0-1239 GCF_001483705.2 Eufriesea mexicana
ACAGTCGGACCGTTCGCCTCAAGGAAGCGGCCCCAACTTCAGGAGCACCGTCGCCGCGCCGGTGGAGGAGTCCGAAGATACGGGCTTCCCCGCCGCTGGCAGTTCGAACGGCGGAACACCCGCCAGGAATATCACCGCTTCGTGGGAAAATGTGCGGCAGCCGCGCACGACCACGTTCGCCGTCCTGCGAGCGACACTCCGGAGAATCATCCGACTGCGCGGTCCAGCGAGCAGGTCGCTCGCCCAGATCGGAGTCCCGTAAAGGGCAACCGAGCGAACGACTCCCGTGTAGAGGCGGCGCACCGTCCCGTCTGGCCCATACAGGGTGGGGTGCAGGCGAAACAGCTCCCCGCCATCCCTTGCAGGCGTGGTTCCAGCGCGAGAAGATGATCGTCGATCCTCCAGTGGCCATCCTGGAAGATACTGAGATATTCCATCCGGTCCGGAACGTCGACCACGACGCTACCCTTGCGCATCCGTGACTGGGGCGGCTTCCACCAGGACAGACGGCAAAACCTCATTGCATCGGTCTTCTCGGGCGAGATGCTCAGCCCCATCCGCCGGATGCTGCTCGGGACGATGCCTTCGCCGCTTTCCGCGCGCCGCGTGGCCTCCTCCCAACCTGACCCGTCGGCAATCACGAGCATGTCGTCCGCGTAACACGTCAGGATCTGACCGCGGGGGGAGGGGATTGCGCAGCACGGCGTCGTACGCGAGGCCCGGAGGATCGGCCCGAGTACCGATCCCTGTGGAACACGGCAGTTTGCCGCCCGCGCGACGGTCGTGTACCGTCCAAGATACTCGATCGAGCGCTCCGCGAAACAGTCGCTAATCATCGCCATTATGTGTTGGGTGTCCCTGTGGTACAGCAGACCATACCGGATGGCCTGTTGAAGGCGTTGGCGATATCAACGCCGACCAACAGCACCACACCACCCCGGTCAACTGCAGCCACCGACATGTTACGAACTCGCGAAATCCTGTTCATCGTCGACCGACCCTGCCGGAATCCGAACTGGCTGACTCTGAGGTCAGGACCAGCGTCAGGTAACTGCACTCAGATACGGGCAGCTAGAACGCTCGCGAAAAGCTTTCCCGCCCCGTCGTGCAGGCATATCGGCCGGTGTGCCTTCGGAGCGTCCGGCGGGTTCCCCGGGATGGCGAGCAGCACGAATTTCGCTCTATTACAATATACCGGGAAGCAACCGGTCCTGAGGCATCTGTCGAGAAGCCGCCTCA
>NW_016949366.1:0-543 GCF_001483705.2 Eufriesea mexicana
AAAGTCCAATCCATCCTACCCTAACATGGCCAATCGTAACACAACAAAACGTAACCTAATGCAACATAACGTGCCGCGACCGCTATTTCTGGCCTCCGCTTAGTCGAGCAGAGTGAAGTAGAGTAAAGGAGAGCGCAGAAATCCACCGAATAACAGTCTACGCCAAGCAAGTCGAAGCTATCCAGACCTAACCCATACAAACACAACCTAACCAAGCGCAACCTAACAAAACATAACGCGCCGCGGCCATTACTGCTGCCATCCCCAGAGCCAAGCAGAGCATATTATAGCACTGTAGAGCGCAGATATCCACCTCATAGCAGTATATAGCACAAAAGTCAGATCTATCCTTTCATAACGTAACCAGAGGTACCATAACCAAACGTATCGTAGCTCAACATAACGTGCCGAGGCCACTATCGCTGGCCTCCGCAGTGCTAAGCAGAGCATGTTAGCGAGCGCGCAGGAATCTTCCCAATTGCCTTGTACAGCGCAGAGGTCAAAGCTATCCTCCACTACACTAACATAACCTAACCTGACCAA
>NW_016949367.1:0-842 GCF_001483705.2 Eufriesea mexicana
CTAACTTTCTTGCATAAATAAGGAGGAAAGATTCTATTGGCGTGCTATTGCTATTGCAATGCTTTAGAATGTGACTGGAAAGTGCAATTTTATTTACATTTTCGACTAATATCGTGGTGAGCCAACTCCCTTGCATAGGTAAGGAGGAAAGATGCTTTCTGAGTGCTATGCCATAGCAATGATATAAAATAAGGCTGGAAAATACAATTTTGTTGACATTTTCGACTAATATTGTGGTGAGCTAATTTTCTTGCATAAATAAGGAGTACAGATGCTTTTTGAGTGCTATAGCCATTGCAATGGCATAGAATGCGGCTGGAAAATACAATTTTGATGACATTTTCGACAAAATTTTCGACAAATATCGTGGTGAGCTAACTTCCTTGCTTATGTAAGGAGGAAAGATGCTTTTTGAGTGCTACTGCCATTGCAATGGTACTGAATGTGGCTAGGAAATACAATTTTGTTGACATTTTCGACAAATATCGTGGTGAGCTACCTTCCTTGCTTAAGTAAGGAGGAAAGATGCTTTTTGAGTGCTATAGCCATTGCAATGATATGGATTGTGGCTGGAAAATACAATTTTGTTGACATTTTCGACAAATATCGTGGTGAGCAAATATCGTGGTGAGTTAACTTTCTTGCACTAATAAGGAGGAATGATTCTATTGGTGTGCTATAGGCATTGCAAAGCTATTGAATCGTCCTGGAAAATTCAATTTTATAGACATTTACGAATAATATCGTGGCGAGCTCGCTTTCGTGCATAAATAAGGAGAGAAGATTCTATTGATGTGCTATTGCCAATACAGTCCTGTAGAATCTGGCTGGAAAATACAATT
>NW_016949368.1:0-587 GCF_001483705.2 Eufriesea mexicana
GTTGGGATAGGTTACCTTCGACTATTGTACTATACACAGCGATTCCGTGGACCTCTGCCCACTGGGCTCCTCTAATATGTTCATCTTGTCTCTGGGGAGGCAGCAATAGTGGCCTCGGCATGTCTGGGTGGGTTACGTTACGTTTGGTTACGTTCCGTTTGGCCAGGTTAGGATAGATTAGCTCCGACTTTTGTCTTGAACGCTGCTATAAAGCTGACTTCTGCGCTCTGCTGTGATCTGATATGATCTGCTTCGCTCTGGGGAGGCTAGCAACTGTGGTCGCGGCTCGTTCGCTAGAGCTAGGTTACGTTTGGTTTGGTCAGAGTACGTTACGCTTGGTTAAGATGGCAATGACGCTTGTGCTATACACTGCTATTCGGTGGGTTTTTATGCTCTACTGTACCCTTGTATGTCCTGCTTCGCCTTGGGGAGGCCAGCAGTAGTGTTCTCGGCACGGTAGCCTGAGATGTGTTGCGTTCTGGTATGATGCGTTTGGTTAGGTTCGGTTTGGATTGCTTCGACTTTCGTGATATTAACTATTATTCGGTGGAATTCTGCGCCCTACTGTGACCGACTATACTCTTACC
>NW_016949369.1:0-296 GCF_001483705.2 Eufriesea mexicana
TTGTGCTATGCACGCAATCCTGCGGATTTCTGTTCTCTATTGTGCTGTAATATTTTCTAATTCTCTCTGGCGAGCTCAGAAATAGTTGTCTCGGCGCGTTCGGTTGTGTTACGTTACGTTTGGTTAGGTTAAGCTTTGTTACGTTCGGTTAGGACCGCTATGGCTTTCATACTGTACCCTGATATTCGTTGGACTTCTGCGCTCTACTGTGCTATAATATGTATTGCTAGGCTCGGGGGAGGACAGAAATAGTGGGCTCATCGCGTTATATTGAGTTAGGGTGCACTTCGTTTGGT
>NW_016949369.1:306-669 GCF_001483705.2 Eufriesea mexicana
CCAGTTAGGTTTGGATATCTTTGGCTCAGCAGCTACACACTGTAATGCAGAGGATTCCTGCCCTCTACAGTGCTCTACTATAGCCTGCGTTGCCCCGTGGCGTCCAGCCATAGTGGTCGCTGCACGTTAGGCTGAGTTAGGTTACGTTTGGTTATGTTGCGATTTGTTAGGTTAGGAGAGGATAGATTTGATTTATGTGCTATACACTGCTATTCGGTGGATTTCTGCGCGCCACTGTGATCTGATATGTTCAGCTTGGATCCGGGAAAGACAGCAATGTTGCTCTTGTCACGTTATTCATAGTTATGCAGTGTTTGTTTAGGTTAGCATGGGTCAGGTTAGGATAGGATGCCCCGACTTTTG
>NW_016949370.1:0-465 GCF_001483705.2 Eufriesea mexicana
AAATTCCCTGACCTAACCAGACCAAACCTAACACAACCAAACGTGATCTAACTCAAACTATGGAGCCGCGACCAGCGTTGCTGGCCTCCGCAGAGCCAAGCAGAGTATGTTAGAGCACGGTAGAACGTGGAAGTACGCCAAATATCAGTGTACACCACGAAAGTGGAATCCGTCAAAACCTAACAAAAGCTAACATAACGTAACCAAACGTAGCCTAACTCAACCTAGCGGGCCACGACCGAGCATTAATGGCCTCTACAGAGTCGAATGAAGAATAGTAGAGCATCGAAGAGTGCGGATTTCCACCGAATAGCAGTGTATTCCACAAAGGTCAAAGCTCTCTCATCCTAACCAAACCAAACGTAATCTAACACAACCTAACGTGCCGCGACCACTACTGCTGTCCTCCCCAGGGCCAAGCGGAACATATTAGATGAGAGTAGGACGCAGGAATCCGCAGAAGCG
>NW_016949370.1:1296-12301 GCF_001483705.2 Eufriesea mexicana
AGTAGAGTATAGTGGAGTAATATAGCGCGTAAAAATCCACCGAATAGCAGTGCATGATACGAAAGCCAAAGCTATCCTGTCCTGACATATACTAACATAATATAACCTAACGAAACCTAACTGGACCTAACATGCCACGGACACTATTTCTGGCTTCCCGAGAACATACCAGAGCATATTAGAACACAGTAGGCCGGTGAAATCCACCGAAAAGAAGTATGCAGCAAAAAAGCCAAAAGTACCCCATTCTAACCTAACCAATCGTAACACAACCTAACGTAACAGAACTATACATAACGTGCCGCGGCAACTATTGCTGGTCTCCACAGGGCCAAGCAGATTACAGTGCAGCAGGGTAGATGGCAGGAATCCGCCGAATAACAGTGTATGGCACAAAAGTCATATGTATCCCCTCCTAACCTGATCAAACGCAAAGTATCCAAACGTAACGTACCCCAAACTGGGGTGCCACGACCACCATTGCTGGCCTCACGAGAGCAATGCAGATCACAGCAGGGCAATGTACGACGTTGAAATCCGCAGAAGAGCATTGTATATCACAATGGTCATAGCTATCCCAACCAAACCTATACAATCTTAGCCTAACCAAACGTAACGTAGACCAACATCACCTGCCGCGACCACAGTTTCTGGCGCCCCAGACCTAAGCAGATTGTGGTAGTGCGCAGTGGAGCGCAGGACGCTATGGAAAAGCTGCGCGTACCACAAAAGTCGAAGCAACCCTCACTTAACGCAACGGAACCTAGCCCAGCCTAACGTATTCTGTCTCAAGCTAACGTGCCGTGGGCAACACTGCTGCCCTCCCGAAAGTCAAGCATAATATGGTGGAGCAATGTAGAGCGCAGAAATGCGCCGAAGTGGAGTGTACAGCACAAAAGTCTTAGCAATCCCATCCTAACCTAGCCAAAGTAACATAACCAAACGCAACATAACTAAGCCTAACGTGCGGAGGCCACTATTGCTGCCCCCAAGAGCAAAGTAATACATATTAGAGGAGAGTAGAGCGCAGAAATCCATAGAATCGCAGTGTACAGCAGAAAAGTCACAGATATCCAAACAGAACGTAAACCAGCATAACCTAACCTAAGGTAGCCAATCGAAAAGGAACGTGCCGCAGCCACTATTTCCGGCTTCCACAGGGTCTAGCACATTAAATTAGAGGGAGGTGTATGGCAGGAACCCACCGAATAACAGCGTATAGCACAAAAGTGAATGATATCCTAACCTAACAAGACCGAACCTAGCCTAACCAAATGTAGAGTAACTGAACGTAACGTTCCGCGACCACTATTGCTGGCTTCCCCAGAGGGAAGTAGAATATGATGGAGTATAGCACAGGAGTCTATAGGATATCAGTGTAGAGGACGTATGTTGAAATTATCCTAACCTGACCCAGCCGAGCCTAACCTACCCAAACGGAACCAATCCCAAGTTAACGGGCCGCGACCAGTATTGCTGGCCTCCGCCGAGCCAAGCAGGGCATAATAGAGTACAGTGGGGTGCTGAAATCCATAGAATCGCGGTTTCCATAGAGCACAGTAGAGCGAAAAGCCCACCGAATATCGGTGCGTAGCATAAGAGTCAAAGCTATCCCATCCTAACCTATCCAATCGTAACATTACCAAACCCGTCATAGCAAAACCTATCGTGCCACGACTACTTTTGCTGGCCTCCACGGAGACGAGCAGATTATACGAGGGCAACGTAGGGCAGAGAAATCAACCGAATAGCAGTGTATAGCACAAAAGTCAAAGATGTCCTTTCATAACCTTACCAAACTCGCGGCGGACAGATTTTCTGTCCTCCCCAGTACAAAGCAGAGAATATTAGATAACAGTAGAGCACAGAAATCCACCGCTTAGCAGTTCATAGCACAAAGGTTAGAGCTACCCTAGCCTAACGTAAGCAAACGTGACATAACCTGACGTAACATAACCCAACCGAACGTGCCTAGACCTGTATTACTGAGCTCCCATATCAAAGCAAAACATATTGGAGCACAGTATAGCGCAGAGCTACAACGAACATCAGAGTGCAGCGCATAAGATATATCTACAGTTTCTTAACCAAACAAATATTAACAAAACCAAACGTATCATAACTGAAAATAACGTGCCCCGACCACTATTGCTGGAGAGCAGAGAATAGAGCAGACCATAGTTTATCGTTGTAGAGCGCAGAAATCCACCGAAGGGCAGTGAATAGCACAAACGTCTAAGCTATCCTAGCCTAACCAAATCAAACGTAACATAACCAAACGCAACATATCTCAGATTAACGTGACGAAAATGCTATTGCTGGCATCCACGGAGCTGCCGAATAACAGTGTGTATCACGAACGTCAACTCTATCCTATCCTAACATATCCGAACGTAGTATAAACGAACGTAACATAAATTAACCTAACGAACAGGTACCACTATTGCTGACCTTCCTAGAGCAAAGCAGAACATATTACAGCACAGTAGAGCGTAGGAATCCACCGAATAGCAGTGCACAGCATAACACTTCGAACCCATCTTTCCTGACCTAACAAATCGAGGCACAGCCAAGCGTAACGTAACACATATTAGCGTGCCACGACCACTATTTCTGGTCATCCCCTGACTGAGCAGAGTGTGGTAGGACACTGTAGAACGCAGAAATCCACCGAATAGCAGCGTATATCAAAAAAGGCAAAGCTCTCCTCTCCTAGCCTGACCATACGCAACATAAACAAACGTACCGTAACCCAACCTGGGGTGACACTACCACTATTGATAGCCTCACGAGAACCAAGCAGAGTATAGCAGACCAATGTAGGGCGCTGAAATCGACCGAGCAGCTGTGTATAGCGCAAAAGTCATATCTATCCCAACCAAACACAACCAAAGCTATCCTAACGAAACGTAATGTGACACATCCTAACGTGCATGGAGCATTTCTGCTGGCGCTCACAGAGACAGGCAATGTGCGACGGCGCACAGAATACCGCAGAAGCCCATAGAACATCAGTGTGTAGCCCAAAATTCGAAGCTATCCTAACCTAACACATCGTAACCTAACCTAATCAAACGTAATCTAACCCAACCTAATGTGCCGTAACACTATTGCTAGGCTACCGAGGTTCAGGCAGAGCATAGTAAAGCAACGTAGAGCGCAGAAATCCACCGAATTGCAGTGTATAGCACAAAAGCCTGAGCTATCCTGTCCTAACCTAACCAAACGTAACATAACCAGACGCAACATAACTCAGACAAGCGTGCCCAGGTCAATACTGCTGTCCTACCCATAGTCGAGCAGAATATACTCGAGCACAGTATAGCGCAGAAAGCCACCGTATATCAGTGTATAGCACAAAAGTGAGAGACACCCTATCCAAACTTAACCTAACATTACCTATCCAAGAGTAACATAACCAAACGTGCGACGACCACTATTTCTGGCCTCCCAAGAGGCAAGCAAATGCTAGCAAAGCAATGCAGAGCGCAGATATCGACGGAATAGCAGTATATAGAACAAAAGCCGCAGTTGCATTGACAAGACAAAACCAAAGTATCCAAGAGTAACATAACCAAACGTGCGACGACCACTATTTCTGGCCTCCCAAGAGGCAGGCAAATGCTAGCAAAGCAATGCAGAGCGCAGATATCGACGGAATAGCAGTATATAGAACAAAAGCCGCAGTTGCATTGACAAGACAAAACCAAACCTAGCCAAGCAAAGCATAACGTAATTCAACCTAACGTGCCGTTGCCAGTATTGCTGGCCTCCCCAAAGTCTAGGAGATTAACGCAGAGCACAGTGGAGGGCAGGAATCCACCGAAGAACTGTGTATGGCGCGAAAGTCGAAGCAATTCTAACCAAAGCTAGACTAACATAACTTACCCAAACGTAACGTAACGCAAACTAACATGCCGAGATCACTACTGCTCGCCTCCCCGCATGCACGCAGAGCATATTAGAGCACAGCAGAGCGCAGAAATCCACCGAATAGCGGCATATGGCACAAGGGACGTAGCTATTATACTCTAACTGAAGTAAACTTAACATAACCGAGCGCATCCTAACTTAATCTAACGCGATAGGACCCCTATTGCTGCCCTCCCCAGAGCCAGGCAGAACATACTGCATCACCGTAGATCGCAGGAATGTACCGAATAGCAGTGCATAGCACAAAATTCAAAGCGATCGTGAACAAACATATCTTGACCTAACCTAAACCATCGAAAACTAACACAACCCATCGCGCCACGACCGCTGGTGCTGGTTTCCCCTGCTTCGAGCACAGTATATTAGAGCTACGTGGTGCGTACAAATCCACCGAATAGCAGTTTATAGCACAGGAGTCAAGTGTTCCTTATCCTAACCTAACCAACCTTCATATAGTCGAACGCAACATAATTGAATATAACGTGCAGAGACCAAACTTGCTGGCCTTCACGGTGCCGAGCTGAACACACTAGAGCTCTGTATAGCGCTGAAATCGAGCGAAAAGCAGTGTATAGAACAAAAGTCAAAGAAATCACTTCCTAACATGGCCAAACGTATTATAGCCAATCGTAACCTGACCCAACATAATGTGCCGCGAACACTATTGCCGGACTCTCCACGGCCAAGCAGAATAGAGTAGAGCGCAGTAGAGTGCAGGTATCCACAGAATCGCAGTGCATAGCACAATAGTCGAAGTTAACGTATCCTAACATAACCACACGTAACATAACCGAACGGAGCTTATTTCAACGTAACGTGCCGGGACAACTATAGCCAGCCTCCCCAGAGCCACGCAGAATATGCTAGAGCACAGTAGAGCGCATTAATCCACCGCATTGCAGTGTATAGCGCAAGAGTGGAAGAAGTCCTTCTCTTATCATGTACTAACATAACCCACCCGAACGTAGCCTAACAGAACATTAGGTGAGGACATCAGCATTGCTGTCCTCCCCAGAATCAAGCAGAGCATATTAGAGCAACGAAGAATGCACAAATCTACCCAACGGCTGTGTACAACGCAAAAGTCAAGACTTTACTACCTCAGCCAAACCAAACGTGATATAACTATAGGTAGCCTAACACACATGACGTGCCGTGGCTACAATTGCAGGCCTCCCCATAGCCAAGCAGAGCATATTAGAGCAATGCAGATCGCAGAAATCCGCCGAATAGTAGTGTACAGTACAAAAGTCAAATGTTGCCCTCTCCTAACTTAACCAAGGGTAACATAGCCAAGCAAAACCTGATCGAAGCTATTGAGCCTAGGCCGCTATTGCTGACATCTTCAGAGAAAGATAGAACGTATTAGAGCGCAACAGAGCGCAGAAGTACACCGAGCAGTCAAAGCTATACTGACCAAGCAACCAAACCTGACCTTACCAACCGTTACATAATTCAGCATAACGTGCCGCGAACTCTACTTCTGGCGTCCCCAGAGACAAGCAGAGTGTGATAACGCACAGTAGAGCGCAGAAGGCCATAGAATAGCAGAGTGTAGCTCAAAAGTCAAAGATACCCAGACCTATAACAACGCAACCTAAACTAACCAAACGTAACCTATCTCAAACTAACGTACCCCGATCACTATTGCTGGCCTCCCGGAAGTCCAGCAGGGTTTAGCAGAACAATGTAGAACAGAAGCCCTCCGAAGAGCAGTTTATAGCACAAATGTCTCAGCTACCTTCTGCTGACCTAACCAAGCGTAACAAACCAACGGCAATCTAACTCAGCCTATCTTGACGAGACCACTACTGCAGGAATCCCAGTAGCCAAACAGAGCATATGAGAGGAGAGCAGAAGGCAGATGCTCAGAGAATCGCAGTGTATGGAACAAAAGCCAAAGCTACCCTCTCCTAACCTAACCAATTGTAACATAACCAAACGTTACATACCTCAAGCTAACGAGACGTTTCCATTATTGCTGACTTCCCCAGAGCCACGTAGAACCTTCTAGGGCACAGGAGCACAGCGAATACCACGCAGGTCAAAGACATAATAACCAAACCTAACCCAACCGAGCCTGACCAAGCGTAACCTACCTCAACCTATCGTATCACGACCACCACAACTGGCCACCTCAGAGTCGAGCAGGGTATAGCAGAGCAATGTGGCGAGCAGAAATCCACAGAATAGCTGTGTATAGCACAAAAGTCAAAGTTACACTGACCAAACCTAACCTAACCTAACCTAGCGAAGCCAAGCGCAACATGACCCAACCTAGCATGCCGAGACCACTATTGCTGGCCTCACCATAGCCAAGCAGAATCTACTAGATCTCAGTAGAGCGCATTAATCCACCGCAATGCAGTGAACAGCATAAAGGCCGTAGATACCCTAACAAAACCTGCCCTATCCAAATCCAACCTCCCGAACGTAACGCAACCCAACGTAGCATAGCTCAATCTAGCGTGCCCAGACCACAATTTCTGGCCTCCCCAGAGCCAAGCAGAAAATAATGGAGCTCACTACATCGCAGAAATCCACCGCATTGGCGTGCATAGCACCAAAATCAAAATATCCTGACCTAACTTCGCCAAATCTTACCTACCCAAACGTAGTGTAACTAAACATAACGTGAAGAGATTAATATCGCTGGCCTCCCAGAGCCAAGCAGAGCATATTAGAGGACATTCGAATAGCAGAGTATATCACAACAGCTAAAGTAGCATAGCCTATCCTAGCCAAACGTAACACACCCAGGCGGATCCTAGCCAAACTTAACACGACGGGACCGCTATTGCTGGCCTCCACGGAGACGTGCTGTACATGCCAGAGCACAGTATAGCGCAGAAATCCTCCGCATAGTAGTCAATAGCACAAGAGCCGTATATACCGTATCGTAACCTGACCTAACCTAACCTAACCTAACCTAACCAAACCTAGCCTCATCTAGACAAGCCAAGCGTAACGTAGCACAATCTAGCGTGCCGAGACCACCATTGCTGTCCTACCCACAGCCAAGCAGAACATACTAGAGCACAGTGGAGCGCAGGATTTGAGCTTATACCAGTGTCTAGCGCAAAAGTCAAAGCTATCCTGTCCAGACATAGCCGAACGTAACGTAACCAAAGTAACCTAACGCTTCCTAATGTGCCGAAACCACTATTTCTGCACTCCTCAGAGCCCAGCAGCACATATTAGTGGACACTAGAGAGCAGAAGTCCATGGAATCGCAGTGCATAGCACGACAGTCGAAGCTACCCTACCCTAACATTACAAAACGTAACATAACCGAAGGTAGCTGAGCTCGACCTAACGCGCCGAGACCACTACTGTTAGCCCGCCCCAGAGCCGAGCAGAATATACCAGTGCACAGTAGAGCGCAGAAATCGACCGCATTGTAGTGTACAGCAGAAGTGTAAGGGATAACCTTACCAAACCTGGCCTAACCGGACATAGCCAAGTGTAACAAATCCCAGCCTAGCGTGCTGCGACCGCTATTGCTCACCACCGCAGAGCTGTGCAGAATATACCAGAGCACAGTAGAGCGACCAAATCTGACGCATTGTAGTGTGAAGCAGCAAGGTAGAAGATATCCTCACCAAACCAGATTTAACCTTGCCCAACCATGCGCTAGCAATCCCAACCTAACGTGCCCAGCATACTACTACCGGCCTTCCCTGGGCCACGCAGTATATACAAGAGGCGACTAGGGCGCAGAAATCCATAGAATCGCAGAGTACAGCACAAAGGTCGTATGTATACAGAAGAACCCAGGCTGACACAGCCCAACCATAGGTAGCCTTCAACAGCGTAACGTGCCGCGGCCGCTATTGTTGGTATTACCATGGATAAACTTAATAGAGTAGAGCACAGCACAGCACAGAAGTACTCCAAACTGTAGTGTCTAGCACGAAAGTCTAAGTTAACCTGACCGAGCTTAACCATACCAAATCCAACGGAACGAAACCTAACTCAATATAACATGACGAGACCACTATTGCTGGCCTCCGCAAGGAGAAGCAGAATGTGCTAGAGCACAGTAGAGCGCAGAAATCCATCGCATTGCAGTGAATGGAAGGAATGTCGAGGATATCCTTACCTACCAAGAACTAACCTAACCTCACCGTACGTAACATAACACAACCTAACGTGTCGAGATCACTATTGCTGGCCCCAGAGGCAAGCAGATCGAACTAGAGTACAGTAGTGCGCAGAAATCCAACGCATTGGAGTGTACAGCACAAAAGTCAAACATACCCTGACAGAAATTGGCACCACATATTACATCCAAACGTAGTGTAACTAAACCTATCATGACGAAACCACTATTCCTGGCCTCCACAGAGATGAGAGGAATGTACTAGAGCACAGCAGTACGCCGAAATCCACAGCACTGCAGTGAATAGCACAAAAGTCGATGATATCGTGTCCTAACCTGACGTAACGTAACCTACCGAACGCTGCATAGCTCAACATAACGTGCATTGGCCACCTCTCCTAGCCAGCCCTGAGCCAAGCAGAGTGTAGGAGAGCGCAGTAGATCACAGAAACCCTCCGAATGGCAGTGTAAAGCACAGAAGTCAATGGAACCCATCCTAACCGAGCTAAACGTGACGTGTACAAACGTGACATGATTCAACCTAACTTGACGACACCACCATTGCTCGCATCCACAGAGACAAGAAGAATGCTTCAAAGTACACTATAGCGCATAAATCTACCGCACAGCAGTGAATAGGACAAAAGCCGTATATATCCCGGCATAACATGACCTAAACTAACCCAACCAAAGATAGCATCGCCCAACATAACTTGCAGCGACCACAGCACCAGGTCTCCACATAGCCAAGCATAATGTAGTAGAGCACAATAGATCACAGAAATGCACCGAATAGCAGTCTATAGCGCGAAAGTCATAGCTATCCTAACCAAACATAACAATACCTAACCCATCGATGCGTAACGTAACTCAAACTAGCGCTCCGCGACCTCTATTGCGCGCCTCCGCAGGGTCGAGTAGAGTATAGTGGAGCAATGTGGAGCGGAGAAATCCACAGTGTAGCAGTGTGCGTTACAAGAGTCGAGGATATTCTAACCTAACCTGACCTGACCGTTTCTGACCTCACTTAACCTAACCAAACGTAGCATAGCAGTTCATAACGTGCCGAGATCACTCCTGCTGGTATCCCCAGAGCGAAGCAAAATGCAGCAGAGCACAGTAGGACACAGAAATCCACCGAAAAACAGAGAATAGCACGAAAGTCAAAGCTATCCTAACCGAACTTACCCCAACCTATCCTAACCAAACATAATCTAATTCAAAGTAACCTGCGGCGACCACTATTACTCGCCTCCCCAGAGCCAAGCTGAACATATTAGAGCGGAGTGGAGCGCAGAAGTCCACCGAATAGCAGTGTATATCGCAAAAGTGAAAGTAATACTCTACAAACCTGACCGATCGTGACATGACCAATCGTAACCTAACAAAAACTAACGTGCAGCGACCACTAATGCTGGACTCCACAGTGTCGAGCAGAGTATAGTAGAGTAATGTAGAGTGTAGAAATTCACCGAATTGCAGTGTATAGTATAAAATTCAAGACTATCCTCTCCTTACACATCCAAACGTAATATAACCAAACGTACCTTTACTCAAACTAGCGCGCCGAGACATACATTGCTGGAATCCCCAGAACCATGCAAAATACAGTAGGGCACAGTAGAGCGCAGAAAGCCACCATATACCAGCGTATAGCACAATAGCCAAGTGTATCCTAACCTAACCCGACCTAGCCTAACGTAACCAATCGTGGACTAGCCAAACATAACGAGTCGGGACCACTATTTCTGGTCGCTCCAGTGACAAGCAGAACATACTACATCACAGAAGAGCGCAGAAATCCAGCGAATAGCAGTGTATAGCACCAAAGACAAAGGCATCATAACCGAACCTGTCCCAGCATAGCCCAGCCAATTGCAACATAGCTCAAGCTATCGTGTCACGACCACTATCGCTGGCCGAGCCAGAGTCGGGCAGCGTATAGCAGAACAATGTAGAGCGCAGAAGTCCACCAAATAGCGGTGTATCCCACGAAATTCGAAGCTGTGCAGACCTAACTCATACCAAAGTAACATAACCGAACGTAGCATAATCAGCGTAACGTGACGAGATCGCTTTGGCTGGCCTCCGCAGCGCCAAGTAGTATATGCAAGAGAACAGTAGCGCGTAGAAATCGACCGCATTGTAGTGAATAGCACAGAAGACGAACATATCCTTACCAAACCTATCCCAACCTAACCCAACCAAACGTAATCTAACTCAATCTAACGAGCCGCGACCAGTACTCGTGGCCTCCTCAGGATCATGCAGCGCATATTAGAGGAGAGTAGAGCGCAGGAAACCATAGAATCGCTGTGTGTAGCTGAAAAGTGGAAGCCACACAAACCTAACCTGAGCTAACGTTACATAGCCAAGCGTATCATAACTCAAACTAATGCGCCGAGACCACTGTTACTAGCTTCCCTAGAGCCAAGCAGAACACACTAGAGCACAGTGGAGAGCAGAAGTCCGCAGCATTCCAGTGTACAGCAGAGGAGAGAGAGGTACCATAGCCTGTCCCAGACAAACCTAACCAAACCAAACGAAATCTAATTGAACCTGAGGTTCCGCGGCCACTATTCCTGGCCGTCCCAGAGCCGAGCACAGTATGGTAGAGCAACGTAAAGCGCAGGAGTATTCCGCAGTTCAGGGTACAGCACAAAGGTCTAAGATATCCTATCCAAACCCAAGCAAACCTGACCAAACAGAACGGGACATAACTCAACCTAACGCGCCGCGGCCACAGTATCTGTCCTCCACAGAGCAAAGCGCAGCATATTAGACCACAGTAGAGCAAAGGAATCCACCGAAAATCAGTGCATAGCACAAAACACAAAGCTACCATGCTCTAACCCAACCCAACCTAAATGAATCAAACGCAATCTAAATCAACCTAGCGTGCCGCGGCAAGTATTGATGGCCTCCACGGAGTCAATGAGAGCATATCTGTGGAGAGCAGATCACAGAAAT
>NW_016949371.1:0-547 GCF_001483705.2 Eufriesea mexicana
CATGGTTTTCTGCGCTCTACGGTGCTCCTTCGTATTCTGCATGTCTCTGGGGCGCCAGCAATAGAGGCGGCTGCACGTTACGTTGAGCGATGTTACATTCGGTTAGGTTAGGTTGGGATAGGTTTGGTTAGGGTAGCATGACTTTTGAATACGCTACTTTTCGGTGGATTTCTGCGCTCCACATTGCTCTAGTATATTCTGCTTGGCACTGTGAAGTCCAGCAACAGAGGTCTCGGCACGTTAGTCTGAGTTAGGTTACGTTTGGTTAGTCAAAGTTGCGTTGGGTTAGGTAAGGCCTCCTGTGTCCTTTTTGATGTACCCTACTTTCTAATGATTCCTGCGCTCTGCTCTCTCCTAATATGTTTTGCTTTACTCCAGGGAGGCCGGAAGCTATGGTCACGACAGGTTAGGTTGTGCCAGATACCGTCGGTTAAGTTATGGTAGTGAAGGTTAGGTTAGCATAGCTTTGACATCTGTCCTCCGTACTGCAATCATATTGATTTCTGTGCTCTAATCTGCTCTTTCATATTCTGCCTGTCCCTGGGGA
>NW_016949372.1:0-277 GCF_001483705.2 Eufriesea mexicana
ACAAATGTCAAAGGAATTCTAACATAGCCTTCCGAACCAAGCCCAGCCAACCCCACCCAAACGTAACATAACTCCATCCAACGTGCCGAAACCACGATTGTAGGCCTCCCCAGAGCACGGCGGTAAATATTAGAGCGCTGTAGGTCACAGAAATCAACAGTATAACGCTGTACAGCACGATGCCTAAGCTATCCAAACCAAACTTAACAATCCTTACCTAACCAAACGTTACACAACTCAAGGTAAAGGGCCACGACCACTATTGCTGTCCTCCCCA
>NW_016949373.1:0-503 GCF_001483705.2 Eufriesea mexicana
TCCCCAGAGAAAATCAGTTGCCAGTGGAGCAATGCAGTGTACAGATAGCGACCGAAAAGCTGTGTATAGCACAAAAGTCGAAGCTATCCTAACCAAACCTATCCTATCCCAGCCAACCCGCGCGTAACCTAACATCACACTCTGCTGGCCTTCCCAGAGCCAAGCAGAACATACTAGGGCAGAGTAGAGCGCAGGCATCCACAGAACAACTGTTCATACTACGAAAGTCGGAGCTATCCATACCTAACCCAAATTAACGTACCCTAACCAAACGTAGTATAACTCAACCTCACGCGCAGAGAAGACTATTACTCACCTCCCCAGATACGAGCAGAGTACAGTAGAGCGATGTAGAGGATAGAAATACATCAAATAACAATGTATACCACGAAAGTCGTAGATAGCCCGATCACAACAGACCCAACCCAAACCAACCAAGAATAGGATATCTAAACCTGACGTGCCGATACATCTACTGCTGGCCCACCCAGAGCCAAACAGAA
>NW_016949374.1:0-610 GCF_001483705.2 Eufriesea mexicana
TAGCTTTTCTCCTTATATATGCAAGATAGCTGGCTCACCACGATATTAGTCGAAAATGAGAGTCAAATTGAATTTCTCATGCAGATTCTATAGCATTGCAATTGAAATAGCACGACAATAGAATCTTTCCTACTTCTATAAGCAAAAAGCTTCCTCACCACGATATGATTCGAAGATGTCAATAAAATTGAATTTTCCGGCCAGATTCTATAGCACTGCAACGGGTATTATACGCAAATAGAATCTTTCCTCCTTCTTTATGTAAAAAAGTTATCTCGCCGCGATATTAGAAGAAAATGTTAATAAAATTGGATTTACCATTCAGATTATATATCATTGCAATGGCTATAGCACGCCAATAGAATCTTTCCTCATCCTCCTTATTTATGCAAGGAGCTTAGCTCACCACGATATGATGCGTAAATGTCAATAAAATTGAATGTTCCAGACGGGTTCTATAGAATTAAAATGGCTATAGCAGGTCAATAGGAACTTTCTACCTTATTTATGGAAGAGTGTTAGCTCACCACGATGTCAGACGAAAATTTCAATAAGATTAAACTTTCCAGCCTGATTCTATAGCACTGCAATGACTATAGCACGCAAATAG
>NW_016949375.1:0-238 GCF_001483705.2 Eufriesea mexicana
AGGTTGAGTTATGCTACGATTGGTTAGGTTCAGTTAGGTTGTGTTAGGATATCATCGACTTTTGTGCTATTCACTGTAAAGCGGTGGATTTCTGTGGACCAGTGTGCCCTGGCATACTCTGCTTGCCTCTGTGCAGGTCAGCAATAAATTTCTCGTCAGCATAAGTTGAGTTAGGTTACTCCTGGATATGATACGTTTGGCTAGGTTAGGAGACGCTACTTAGACTTTTGTGCTATGA
>NW_016949376.1:0-204 GCF_001483705.2 Eufriesea mexicana
ACATACATCCAACCATACATACATCCACCGATCCATAAATCCATCGAACCATACATCCATCCATTCACACAAGTTCCCATCCAAACACCCATCGATCCATACATCTATCCATCCATACATCCACCAATCCGTACATTAATACATCCACACATCCATAAATCCATACATCCATTCATCCATACAGCCATACATACATCCATACAT
>NW_016949376.1:304-1680 GCF_001483705.2 Eufriesea mexicana
CTACATCCATACATTCATACATACGTACATCCACACAGCCATACATCCGTACATCCATAAATCCATACATCCGTACATATATACATCCATACATTCGTACATACGTACATCCGTCCATCCATACCTCAATCCATCCATACATGCATCCATCCAAACAACCACTCATCCATACATACATACATCCACACATCCATCTTTCCATACATCCATCCATCCATACATCCACAAATCCATACATCCATCCAGCCATACATCCACAAATCCATACATCCATCCAGCCATACATCCACAAATCCATACATCCATCCAGCCATACATCCACAAATCCATACATCCATCCAGCCATACATCCACAAATCCATACATCCATCCAGCCATACATCCACAAATCCATACATCCATCCAGCCATACATCCACAAATCCATACATCCATCCAGCCATACATCCACAAATCCATACATCCATCCAGCCATACATCCACAAATCCATACATCCATCCATCCACACATCCAAACAATTATACATCCATGCATCAATTCATCCGTACATCCGTCCATCCAAACCTCAATCCATCGATATATCCATCCACACATACGGCCATCAAACCATGCATCCGTCCATCCATACAAGCACCCATCCATACACCCAACCATCCCTACATCTATACATCCATACATCCATCCATCCACACATCCATACATCCATAAATCCTTCCATTCGTACGGCTATCATTCGATACATCCTTCCATCCATACATCCATACATACATACAACCATACAACCATACATTCATGCATCCAAACACCTGTACATCAATGCATCTATCCTTCCATATATCCTGCTATTCACACATACATCCATCCAGACATCCATTCATCCACACAACCATACATCCATAAATCCATACATCAGTACATATATACATCCATACATTCATACATACGTACATCCGTGCATCCATACCTCAATCAATCCATACATACATCCATCCATCCATACATCCATACAACCATACATACATCCATTCATACGTCCATACATAATCCATACATACATCCCACCATACGTCCATCGACTGTTACATCCAGCCATCCATACGTTCACAGATACACCCGTACATATATCCGTACACACATCCATACATCCATACATCCATCCATCCATACATCCATCCACTCATACATCCATCCGTCCGCACATCCATCCATGCATAAGTCCACCCGTCGATACATTCATCCATCCATACATCCACCCATCCATACGTCCATCGATGAATACATATATCCATCCATACATCCATCCACCTGTCCAGCCACCCATCCATACATACATACATACATCAATACATCCATCCATCCATACATACATCCATACA
>NW_016949377.1:0-459 GCF_001483705.2 Eufriesea mexicana
CATACATACATACATACATTCATACTTCCATGCATTCATACATCAATACATCTATAAATCCATTCATTCATACCTGAAACCATCCATACAACCATCAATCCATAGGGCCTTCAATCCATACATTCATCCAGCCATACAACCACCCATCCATACATCCAACGATATATACATCTACCCACCCATACATCCATCCATCCATACATCCATACACCCACACATACATACATCCATATATCCGTCCATTCGTACGTCTATCATCCGATACATCCATCCATCCATACATCCGTACATGCATACAGCCATACATCCATACATCCATACATTCGTACATCACGTCCATACATCCATACATCCATACATCCAGACGTCCATACATCCTTACATCCATACATTCATACATACATACATCCGTACATGCATACATCCATATATACATATATCCATACATATGTACATCGA
>NW_016949378.1:0-2393 GCF_001483705.2 Eufriesea mexicana
TGCCAAGACTTCAATCGCGGCCCTCCTCAGACCCAAGGGGATCACTTTTGAGGAGAGTAGATCGTAGAAGTGCATAGAATCGCAGTCCATAACACAGAAGTCGTTGGTGAACTTCCCTAACATAGCCAAACGTAACACAACCGAACGTAGCAAAACTTAACCTAACGCGGCGAGACCACCCTAGCTTGCCATCCCAGAACGAAGCTGAATATACTGGAAGGCAGTAGAGCGCAGTAATCCACCGCACTGCAGTGTGTAGCACAAGAGTCGAAGATATCCTAACATAACCTGTCCCAACCTAGCCGAGCCAAGCGAATACTATAAAAAAATAACGTGCCAAGGATAGTATTGCTGGCATTCACAGAGACAAGCAGGGCATATTAGAGCAATATAGAGCGCCAAAATCCGCGAAATAGCGGTGTATAGCATAGAAGTCAAAGCTACCCTATCCTCACATAACGTAACGTAAAAAACGGAACGTTATACGTCTCAAACAAGGTGCTGAGACCACTGTCCCTGGCCTTCCCAGAGTCAAGCGGAACGCACTAGAGCACAGAAGAACGCTGAAGCCTACAGAACAACAGTCTATATCACGAAAGTCAAGGCTATCCAAACCAAACCCAATCCAACATAACCTAACCATACGTAGCATAGCTCAACCTGACGCGCCGAGAAAGCTAGTACTGGCATCCCCAGAGACGGACGGAGTATACTAGAGCGATGTAGACGGAAGAAATGCAGCGAGTTGCGGTGTATAGCACAAAAGTCAAAGCTACCCTCTCCTAACCTAGCCAATCGCAGAATACCCAAACTTAACCTAACAGAGCCCAACGACCAGCCAACACTATTGCTGCCCTCCCCAGAGTCGAGCATAGTAGTGTAGGGTACAGTAGGGCTCAGAAATCCACCGATCAGCAGTCTATGCCACGAAAGTCAAAGATACACGAACCTAACACAAACAAGCATTCCTTAACCAAACGCAACATAACAAAACCTAACGTGCTGGCACCAGAATTGCTGGCCACCCCAGGCCCAAGAAGAGCATACTAGAGCACAGTATAGCGCAGAAGTTCGCCGAATAGCAGTATACATCACAAAGTCTGAGCTATCCTATCCTAACATAACCAAACGTATCATAGGCAGACCTAAACTAACACAACATTTCGTGCCACGGCCACTGCCGCTGTCATCACGAGAGCTAAACGTATTATAGCAGAGCAACGTAGATCGCTGAAATCGTCTGAACAGCAGTGTATTGCGCAAAGGTCGAAGCAAAAGCCATCCTGACCAAGCGTGGCCAAGCCTAACGTATCCAAACGTAACATAACTCAAACTAACATGCGGAGAGCACAGTTCATGGCGTCCACAGAAACAAGCAGAGTGTGATTGCGAGAAGAGCGCACAGAGAAGATCGCTGAAGTCCAGTGAATAGCGGCGCGTAGCACAAAAGCCGAAGCTATCCTAAGCAAACACTAAGTAACCTATCCTAACCAAACGTAACGTAACTCACACTAACGTGCCGCGGCCGCTACTGCTGTCCGCCACGGGGCCAAGCCGATTAGGGTAGAGCTAAGTAGAGGGCGCGAATACACAGTATAACAGTGCATAGCTCGAAAGTCTACGCTACCCTAGCCTGACAAAAACAAATATAGCCCAGCCAAATATAGCCCAAATCAACCTAACGTGACGAAGCCAATATTACTGGCCACCCCTGTGTGCAGCAGAGTGCTGTAGAGCAATGGAGAGCGTAGAAATCCTCCGAAGAGTAGTGTGTAGCACAAACGTCAAGGACAACCTGACCAAGCCTAACCTAATTTCACACAACCGAACGTAACGTAACACAACCCAACGTGCCGCGACCACTACGGCTGACGTCCGCGGAGACAAGCAGAATGAACTAGAGTACAGTGGATTACGGAAATCCGCGGCGTTGCAGCGTAAAGGACATAGTCAAGAATATCCTGATCTATCCCGACCCAACCGAACTAAACCGAACGTAGCATAACTCAACGAAACGTGCAGAGACCACAAATGCTGTCCTTTCCAGAGCCAAGCTGAACATATCAGACGACAGCGATGGGCCAGAATCCACCGAAGGGCAGTGCGTGGAACAGAACTCGTAGGTATCCCCTCCTAACCTAGCCAACCGAAACATAACCGTACATATCCTAACTCCACCCAACCGCCTTACACGACTATGGCTATCCTTCCCAGAGGCAAAAAGAATATGCTGTAGCACGGTAGATCACAGAAATCCGCGGAGCTGCAGTGTAAGGCACAAGAAGAAAGATAACCTTGCCTTACCTAACCTAACAAAAACCATCCAAACATAGCCCAATTCAGCGTAGGGAGCTGAGACCACTATTGCTGGCCTCCCCATAGTCTAGCAGAAT
>NW_016949379.1:0-1154 GCF_001483705.2 Eufriesea mexicana
GGAACATACTACAGCACAGTAGATCGGATACATCAACCGAAAATCAGTATGTAGCACAAAAGTCAAAGGTACCCAGTCCCAACCTAGCCAATCGTAACAATACCGTACGTAACCAATCTCAACCAATCGCGCCACCACCGCTTCTGCTGCCCCCCCCCCAGGGCCAAGCAGTATATACTGGAGAAAAATGGAGCCCAGAAAGCCGCCAAATAGCAGTGTATAGCACAAAAGTCGCAGTTACCCTATGCTAACCTATCCAAATGTGACATAACTCAAAGTCAAGCACCGCGACCAGCATTGCTGGCAACCCGAGAGCGGGTCAGAGCGAAGTAGTACTATGTAGAGCGCAGAAATCCACCAAATAGCAGTGCATAGCACAAAAGTCTGAGCTGCCCTATCTTAACCTAACCAAACGCAACATAACCAGACGCACCATAGCACAGACTAATGTGCCGACAACAGTACTGCCAGCCTCCCTGCAGCCAAGCAATACACACTAGAGCGCAGGAGAGCGTAGAAATGACCCGAATAGCGGTCTATAGCATAAAAGTTATAGCTATACTCTCCTAGCCCTACCAAGCGTATCATAACCACACGTTACATAACTCTACCTAACGAGCCGAGAGCACCATTTCTGGCGTTCCCTGCGCCAAGCAGAGCATATTAGAGCTCAGTAGAGCGCAGAAATTCACCGAACAGCAGTTTATAGCACAAAAGTCAAAGCTACCATATCCAAGCATAACGAAACGGAACAAAGGCAGGCGTAACGTAACACAACGTGACGTGCCACAAATGCCATTGCAGGCCTCACGAGAGTTAAGCAGAGTATAGCGGAGCAATGTGGTACGCTGTAATCGCACGATTAGCTGTGTATAGCAAAAAAGTAGGAGATATCCCAACCTAATCTGGCCTAACCAAATCAAAACGGACGTAGAAAATCTCAACCTGACACGCCTAGCCCTCAACTGCTGTCCTCCCACAGCCAAGCAGGGCATATTAGAGGAGAGTACAGCGCAGATGTCCATAGAATGGCAGTGGATAGCACGAAAGTGGAAGACATCCTAATCTAATCCAAAAAAGCATAACCTAACCAAACGCAAACTTACAAAGCCTAACGCGCCGCCGCCAAAATTTCTGGCACTCCCAGACCAAAG
>NW_016949380.1:0-976 GCF_001483705.2 Eufriesea mexicana
GCCACCACCACTATTGCTGGCCTCGCTAAAGCCAAGCAGAGTATATCAAAGAAGAGTATGGCGGAGAAATCCATAGAATCGCAGCGTACAGAAGAAATGTAAGAGATATCCAAACCTATCCCAAACTAACATAGCGTAACCTAACGTAGTGGAATTAAACGTATCGTGACGCGGCCACAGTTTCCGGCATCCCAGGGTCTAGCAGATTAGGGTATAGCGATATGGAATGCAAGAATACACCGAGTAGTTGCGTACAGCACAATGGTCAATGATATCCTAACCCAGCCAGACCGAAACTAGCCTAACAAAACGTAGTGCAACTAAACATAACGTGCCACGGCCACAATTTCTGACCTCCCCA
The DNA here is from genome assembly GCF_001483705.2 of Eufriesea mexicana. Lineage (NCBI taxonomy): Eukaryota > Metazoa > Arthropoda > Insecta > Hymenoptera > Apidae > Eufriesea > Eufriesea mexicana. The sequence goes on from NW_016949380.1 coordinate 362, forward strand.
GAGCCAAGCAGACATATTAGGGCATAGTAGAGCTGAGAAATCCACCGAAAAGCAGTATGTAGCTCAAAAGTCAAAGGTACCGTATCCTAGCCCACCCAATCGTAACACTACCAAACGCATCAAGCCTCAACCAAATGCAGGAGCACTATTTCCGGCCTTCCCGCAGCCAAGCAGAGCATATTAGATCACATCAGGGTGCAGAAATTACCCTGAACAAACTGAGCCTGACCCAACATATACGAACGTAACATGACTCAATATAACGGGCCGAGACCATTATTTCTGACATTCCCAGAGCCAAGCTGAAAATATTAAGACGCTGCCGGGAGCAGAAATCCACCTAATAGCAGATTATGGCACTAAAGTCAAAGCTATCCTCTGCTAACCTAGAAAATCGTAACGTAACCGGACGTACCCTAACTTACACTGACGTGACGCGGCCACTATTTCCGGCCTCCCCAGAGCCGAGCAGATTTCCGGCCTCCCCAGCGCCGAGCAGAACATACTACAACACAGCTGATTGTAGAGATCCACCGTATAGCAGCGTACACGGCAAGAGTCAAATCTGTCCAAACCTGGCCCAAATTAACATTATGTAGGCACACATTGCCTAAC
>NW_016949381.1:0-224 GCF_001483705.2 Eufriesea mexicana
AGGTCAGTTCAGGTCAAGGCAGGTCAGGCCAGATCATATATGGTCAGGTCAGGTCAGGTCAGGACAGATCATTCTGGTAAGGTCAGCCCAGGTCAGGTCAGGTCAGGTTAGGTCAGTACAGGTCATGCCATGTCAGGTCATGTTAGGACCGGAAAGGTCAGGCCAGGCCAGATCATGTCTGGTCAGGTCAGGTAAGTTCAAGTCAGTTCACTTCAGATCAGATC
>NW_016949382.1:0-841 GCF_001483705.2 Eufriesea mexicana
CTGTCAATAATATTGAACTTCCCAGCCAGATCCAATAGCATTTCATAGCCTATAGCACGGCAATAGTATCTTCCATCCTTATTTATGCGACAAAGTTAACTCACCGCGATATTAGCCGAAATTGTCAATAAAATTGAATTTTCCAGCCAGATTCTGCGGCACTGCAACGGCTATAGTACGCAAAAAGTATCTTTCCTCCATACTTATGCAAGGTCGCAGTCTCACCACGATATTAGCCGAAAATGTCAATAAAATAGAATTTTCCAGCGCGATTATATGGCATTGCAATGCCTATGGTATGCCAACAGAATCTTTCCTCCTGATATATGGAAGAATGTCAGCTCACCGCCATATTAGCAGAAAATGTCAATAAAATTGATTTTTACAACCTGATCCTTTGACCTTGCAATGGCAATATCACGCCAATAGAAACTTTCCGCCTTATTTACGCATGAAAGATAGCTAACCACGGCATTATTCCAAAATGTCAATAAAATTGAATCTGCCAGGCACATTCTATATATTTGCAATGGTTATACCAAGCGAAAGGAATCTTTCCACCTTATTTATGCAAGAAAGGTAGCGCCCCAGGATATTATTCGAAAATGTCAATAAAACTGAACTTTCCGGCCTGATTCTATAGCATTGCAATGATTATAGCTGGACAATATAATCTTTCCTCCATGTTTATGCAAGAAAGTTAGCTCACCACGATATTAGTCGAAAATGTCAATAAAATTGATATTTCCAACCATATTCAATATCATTGCAGTGTCTGTAGCACGCCAATAGAATCTACCCTGCTTATTTAGGCAAGAAGGATAGCTCACCACGATAATAG
>NW_016949383.1:0-987 GCF_001483705.2 Eufriesea mexicana
GGATAGACCAATTCTCTGGCAAGTAGATGGCTGTACTTGTCATTGGATTGAAGGCGTTATGCGGCCTATTCACCCAGCTACAACAGATTATACATTTTGAATAGACCTTTTCTCAGGCAAGTAAATAGCAGTACTTGCCATTGGATTGAAGGCTTTGGGCGATCTATTCACCAAGCAACAACAGGTTATAGGTTTTGGATAGACCTATTCTCTGGCAAGTAGATGGCTGTACTTGCCGTTGTATTGAAGGCGTTATGCGATCCATTCACCATGCTATAACAGGCTACTTATTTTGAATAGACCTATTCTCTGGCAAGTAGATGGCTCTACTTGCCATTGGATTGAAGGCTTTGGGCGATCTATTCACCAAGCAACAACAGGTTATAGGTTTTGGATAGACCTATTCTCTGGCAAGTAGATGACTGTACTTGCCATGGGTTGAAGACGTGAGGCGACCTTTTCACCAAGCTATAACAGAGTATTGATTTTGAATGTACCTATACTCTGGCAAGAAGCTGGCAGTACTTGCCATTGGATTGAAGGCGTCAGGCGACCTATTCTCCAAGCTATAACAGATAACAGATTTTGAATAGACATATTCTCTGGCAAGTAGATGTCTGAACTTGCCATTGGATTGAAGGCGTTGCGCGACCATTTCCCCAAGCAATAACAGATTATAGATTTTGAATAGACCTATTCTCTGGAAAGTAGATGGCTGTACTTGCCATTGGATTGAAGGCGTTAGGCGATCCATTCACCAGGCTATAGCAGATTATAGATTTTGAATAGACCTATTCTCTGGAAAGTAGATGGCTGTACTTGCCATTGGATTGAAGGCGTTAGACGAACTATTCACCAAGCTATAAAAGGTTATAGGTTCTGAATAGACCTAATCTCAGCCAACTAGGTGGCTGTACTTGCCATTGGATTGAAGGCGTTAGGCGATCCATTCACCAGGCTATAGCAGATTATAGATTTTCAATATAC
>NW_016949384.1:0-533 GCF_001483705.2 Eufriesea mexicana
ATCGAGTTATAACATGTTATGAATTTTTAATATACTTACTCAATGGTAAGTGGATGGCTATACCTACCAGTGGACTTCGAACGTTAGGTGATCTATTCATCAAACTATAGCAGGACATAGATTTTGAATAGACTTGTTCTATGGTAAGTAGATGGCTATATTCACCATTGGATTGAGAACGTTCGATGATCTACCCATCAAACTATACCAGGTTATGAATTTTTAATAGACCTACTCTATGGTAAGTAGATGGGTATACCTACCATTGGATTGAGAACGTTATATAATCTATTCATCAAATTATAGCAGGTTATAAATTTTGAATAGACTTATTCTATGGCAAGTAGATGGCTATACCTACCATTGGATTGAGAACGTAAGATGATCTATTCATCAAATTATAGCAGGTTATAAATTTAGACTAGACTTATTCTATGGCAAGTAGATGGCCATACCTGCCATTGGATTGGGAACGTTAGATGATATATTCATCGAGTTATAACATGTTATGAATTCTTAATAGACTTATTCAA
>NW_016949385.1:0-852 GCF_001483705.2 Eufriesea mexicana
ATAAGTCATTTAAAAGTTCATAACCTGTTATGACTCGATGAATAGATCACATAACGATCTCAATCCAATGGTAGGTATATCCATCTACCTACCATAGGATAAGTCTATTTAAAATCTATAACCTGCTATAGTTTGATGAATAGGTCATCTAACGTTCTCAATCCAATGGTAAATATAGCCATCTACATACCATAGAATAAGTCTATTCAAAATCTATAACCTGCTATAGTTTGATGAATAGATCACCAAACGTTATCAATCCAATTGTAGGTATAGCCATCTACTTAACATAGAATAAGTCTATTAAAAATCTATAACCAGCTTTAGTTTGATGAATAGATCACCTAACGCTCTCAATCCAATGGTAGGTATAGCGATCCACTTACCATAGGATAAGTCTATTCAAAATCTATAACCTGCAACAGTTTGATAAATGGACCATCTAACGTTCTCAATTCAATGGTAGGTATAGCCATCTACCTAGCATAGAATAAGTCTATTCAAACCTATAACCTGCAATTGTTTGATGAATAGATCACCTAACGTTCTCAATCCAATGGTAGGTATAGCCATCTACCTAGCATAGAATAAGTCTATTCAAACCTATAACCTGCAATTGTTTGATGAATAGATCACCTAACGTTCTCAATCCAATGGTAGGTATAGCCATCTACCTAGCATAGAATAAGTCTATTCAAACCTATAACCTGCAATTGTTTGATGAATAGATCACCTAACGTTCTCAATCCAATGGTAGGTATTTCCATCTACATACAATAGAATAAGTCCATTCAAAATGTATAACCTGCTATAGTTTGATGAATAGATCACCAAACGTTCTCAATCCAGTGG
>NW_016949386.1:0-839 GCF_001483705.2 Eufriesea mexicana
CGTGACATAACCAACCGTTATATATCTCACTCTAACGTACCGAGACCACTATTGCTGGCCGCCTCAGTGCCAGGCGGATAATACTAGGGCACAGTGTAGCGCAGAAGTCCTCCGAACAACAGCTTATACCACAAAAGGCAAAGATATCCAAACCTAACCCAAACTAACCTAACCTACCCGAACGTAGAATAAGTAAACCTAACGAGCCCAGACCCCTATTTCTGGCCGCCCCAGAGCCAAACAGAACATCATAGAGCATAATAGATTGCAGAAATTCACCGAACAGCAGTGTATATAACAAAAGTCAAAGTTATCTTATACAAATGTAACCAAACGTGACATAACCAATCTTAGACTAACTCACTCTATCGCGCCGTGGCCACCATTACCAGCCTCCCCAGATCAAAGCAGAGAATATTACATCTCAGCAGAGCGCAGGAACACACCGAATACCATTGTATAGCACAAAAGTAAAAGCCACCCGTCCCAACCGCAACAAACATAACGTAACCAAACGATGCCGGAAACATCCTAACGTGCCGAGACCACAATTCCTGCCCTTCCCACAGCCGAGCAGAATATTATAGAGGAGAGCAGAGCGCAGAAATCCATAGGGTCGAAGTGCATAGCACAATAGTCGAGGGTACCATATACTAGCATGACCATACTTAACATAACCGAACGTAGCTTAACTCAACCTAACGCGCCGGGACGCTGTTACTGGCATCCCCAGAGTCAAGGAGAGTATAGTAGTGCAATGTAGTTGGTGGAAATCCACCGAAGAGCAGTCTATAGCACAGAAGTAAGTTCTACCCTATAATAACATATACAAACTTAAT
>NW_016949387.1:0-232 GCF_001483705.2 Eufriesea mexicana
GGTGGATTTCTGCACTCTAGTCTGCCCTAATACGCTCTGATTGTCTCTGCAGAAGCCAGCAGTATTGTTTTCAACTTAGTTCGTTCAATTTAGGTAAGGATATGTTTGACTTTTCTGTTGTACAATGCATTGCGGCGGCCTTCTTCGCACTGGTGTACTCTAGTATGTTCTGCATGGCTCTGGGGTTTCCAGGAATAGTGGTCTCGAGGCGTTACTTTGAGTTATGCTGCAT
>NW_016949387.1:247-892 GCF_001483705.2 Eufriesea mexicana
ATACGTTTGGTGCGGTTAGTATATGGTAGGTTAGACTTTTGTGCTATACACTGCTATCCGCTCATTTCTGCGCTCCACAGCGTTCTAATGTTTTCCGCTTCGCACTGGGAGGACAGCAATTGCGGTCTCCGCTCGTTAGGTTGCGTTTGGCTACGTTTGCTTATGGCACGTTTCGCTACGTTAGGACAGAAAAGCTTAGACTCTTTTGCCATACACTGCTGTACGGTGGATTTCTGCCCCTACTGTACTATAATGTGTCCTGCTTGGCTCCGGCCTGGCCAGAAGTGCTGGTTTCGGCACGTTAGGTTGAGATATGTTACGTTTCGTTAGATTAGGCTAGGCAGGTCTGGTTAGGTCTTCTGTGTCTTTCCTGCTGTAAACGTCTATTCGGTCGATTCCTGTGATCTACAGTGCTCTACTACATTCTGCTTCGCCCAGAGAATTCCAGCAATATTGGTCTCGGCACGTTGGGTTGAGATATGCAACGTTTCGTTGTGTCAGATCAGGTAAGGTTTGGTAATGGTAGCTCCGACTTTCCTCCTATACACTGCTGTTCGGTGCATTTCTGCGCTCGACTGTTCACTACTATATTCTGCTCGGCGTCGGGGGGTGGGCAGCACCAGTGGTCACGCCACGTTACGTTGA
>NW_016949388.1:0-2489 GCF_001483705.2 Eufriesea mexicana
GACTTAAGGGTCCCTGGGTCTAAATGGGAGCAGCTCTATCTACGAGTGTCACGATGTTTGTGTGTTTTACAGCCACTCGCAGCAACGCGAACGAGCCGCGCGCGCTGACGCAAGCGAGGAAGAGATACGGTGGAAAGCAGTCGCGGTGCCTGCTTTGCAGACGACGAATTTGCAACCTTTATAAATAACCAGCGTGCCGAAAATCCATCGCGCTTGGGTAATTAAACCCGCAATTAATCCTCGCGACCGTGCGAGCAAATTTTTCCGACGGTTTTACAACCGGGACAACGCTTCGAGCAAAGTATCGGCGACATCCTTGCAGGGAACGAGGTGAGGAAATCTTGACTAGTCAATATCGAAACGCGAGAATGCTCGCGTTTTCCGTCGAAAAGGGACGAGACACGCAAGAGTGTAGGCGAGAGAGGTTGCGACAATTCGCATGCCGCGGCACGAGATTCCATCGTGCCGTAATTTCGGCCCCGCACAGCGTAAAATCGCCGGCTTTTAACGCCAGCTAGCTATGGACCATTGTCACGCGGCGGAATACGCTCCCGATCCGCGCGGAGAAACGTTTTAGTATTCCTCGCAGAGAGGGAGAGACCCGCTTTCGATTTGCGGCCAACAATTTGTCCGTACCGTTGCAACCCGCGCTTCACCGTGATACACATTACCGACATTCCTATATTCGTCGATGCTGGAATTCGAGGTAGTCTAACTTGCAAAATTTACGACCGAACGATTAATTCGAAGCGGGTTTCTTTTCTCTGATGCTTTCTGTGACCGACTCGTGGATGCGATTCGGTTTTCCTCCTTCGCTTTTACGAGCCGAAGTTGTCGGGGGGCAACGATGGCGGACAAAGACCAGATGTGCCACTTGTCTATGCTTCCTGGTGCCAGAGACATAGAGAATGACATAAGACGTTACGTCGCAGGACAGAGAAATATTCGGACCTTTTCTCTTTACATCTTCTGTTCCATTCAGGCAGCAGAGTTGCGTGTCAATGCCAAGAGCATATCCGCTATACTAATCCTATTACCGATAAATATATCTTTATTCTGAAGAGACCTCAACGCAAGGGTATCCAGGTAAAATTCGGTGTTTGAGATTGCGAAATCTGGTCGTTTAATTCTTTCCCGTACTTTAACGACTCGTGATGAGGATGTTGGCCCAAACGTGAATATCACGAGCCAGACACGTGGATATCAAATCGGGTCGAACGTAAATATCACGAGCCAGACACGTGGATAGCAAATCGGGCCAAACGTAAACATCACGGAGTAATGCTTTATCGTGACAAAAGTTACAATCATGGTCGAGTTTTAGTTCCTATCAGCACGTCACGAGAGTTGGTCACGATACCTATAATCTCTGTTACAAAGTAGTTTAGTTATCGAAGTTTTGACCGCTCGTTGACGCCCACCGTTTGGGCCCGGAATTCCTCGAGCTAAATGGCAGGGGATGGGGTTAATTTTAACTTAATTCAGCTTCTACTCTCGTTTCGTCCTTTCTCTGTGACGATTCGGACTTCAACAAGGATGCTACAGACTCTCGCGTGTTTTCAGGTTCTGGCGACCCTGGCGCTGTCGATGGGAACACTGTCCTCTGGCCTAGCGAAAGGTTACACCTCGCCAGCTCTAGACTCCATCCTGGATAACCAGCCGTCTCACCTTTATCAGTCGTCGAACAACGACACTTGGTAACTACGTTTCTCTGGTCCACGCGCGAAAGTCGTACGCGATTTAAGGTAGCTAACGAAAGAACAGGCAAACGGCTGCATAACACGGGCGACGCAGTGTAAACAAGGAAAGTGAAACTTCGTAAGTAATCGCGAGTTAGACGTGTCGTGTCCGGTAACGATTAGCGTCGGTCGGTAGATAAGCAAATTAAATAAGCCCGACAAGATATTTCGTCGTACCGGTAATAAAGCGCGGGCGAATATCTTAGATAATTCACTTAACAAATACATTAACGTCGCTCCGTTCCGTTTCCAGCTGGCTGTCGCACACTTTTTTCGCGATAGCGGTTCGGTTTTATCGCGTCTCGCTATAGAGGAAGCACGCCATACGAAGTGGCAAGAAGCCGTGCTCGTTAGTTATATACCCGTGGGAACCAGCGTGTAATATTCGCCGGTTATATTCTTTACGTAACGTCGAAATTTATGCCGGATAATTTGCTTTTGTATCGGCCTAAACGCCGGTAAATCGCAAGCCAGAGGCAGTCAAGAAGTGACACTGGGCCCCGCTTTTCAAATAACGGCTCATTAGCGTGCCGATTAACGTACTTCCCGGTGGAAACTCTACGTTGACAGTTGACAGGCCACCGTGCGGCGGGCCAATCGCGAAGAAATCGAGTTTCGATAGCAATTCTAAGCGAATTGGACGACAATAGACTAGCGAACTTCAGCTAAATACGACGAAGCATGACAAATTCGCGACTATCCTTGAATCGGTTGCGAAGATCGATACTGAGCGGCAGCAACGATCGATCT
>NW_016949389.1:0-259 GCF_001483705.2 Eufriesea mexicana
TGGACTTTTCGGTCAGATTATATTGCAATGCAATGGCTAAAACAAACTAATAGGATCCTTCCTAATTATTTACGCAGAATATCTTGCTCACCACGATATAAGTCGAAATTGTTATTAAAATAGAACTTTTCAGTCAGACTCTAGTGCAATGCTGCGTCTATAGCAAACCAGTAGACCCTTACCTCGTTGTTTACAGAGAAAAGACTGCTCACCACAATATTAGTCGAAAATGTCAATAGAATTGTACTTTTCAGGAAGA
>NW_016949390.1:0-1614 GCF_001483705.2 Eufriesea mexicana
GTAGCCTATACTAACCTAGCCAAACGTAACATATCCAAACGAAGCTTAGCCCGACCTGCCACGAACAGACCACTGCTGCTGGCATCCGCAGAGGAAGCAGAATGTGCTAGGGTACAGTAGAGCAGAGAAATCCACCGCATTGCAGTGAATAGCAAAGAGGCCGTGGATATCCTGACATAACCCGACATAGCCTTACCTAACCGAACGTAGCGTAACCCATCAAAGCGTAGCGCGACCACTGCTGCCGGACACCACAAAGCCAAGCAGAATACAGTAGAGCACAGTAGGCCACAGGAACCCGCCGCATAATAGTGTATAGCGCGGAAGTCGAAGCCAACCTAACCAAACATAACCTAACGTAACTTAATCAAACGTAGCCAAACACAAACTAACATGACGAAACCAACCTTGCTGGGCTCCCCAGAGACAGGCAGAATGCAGTAGAGCACTGTAGATCACGGAAACCCGAGGAATAGCTGTGCAAGGCGCAAAAGACGAAGCAGCCTACCCTAACCTAGCCAAACGTACATATCCAATCGTAGCCTAACTCAACCTAACAAGACGAGACAACTATTGCTGACCTCCTCAGAGGCAGGTATAGTGTACTAGAGTACAGTAGTTCGCAGAAATCCTCCGCGATGCAGTTATTAGCGCAAAGGCCAAAGATATCCTAACATAACCTCACCTAACGTAACCTAACCGAAAGTAGTGTAGCTGAACAGAGCGTGGAGCGACAACTGCTGCTGGACTCCACAGACGCAAGCAGGATACAGTACAGCTCAGTACATCACAAGTAACCGCCGGATAATAGTGTATAGCCCGAAAGTCGAAGCCATCCTCTCCAAACATAACCTAACCAAACATAATCAAACGTAGCCTAAATCACCATAACGTGCCGCGACTGTTGCTGGCCTCCTCAGAGACGAGCAGAATGTGCCAGAGCACAGTAGTGTGCAAGAAACCCACCTTATTGCAGTGCATAGCACGAAATTCTTATTTACCTGGCCGAGCTTAACATTACCTAGCCAAACAGTCGTAAACTGACTGAACCTAACGTGCGGAGACTACTTTTGCTGACCTCCACAGGGCCGAGCAGAAAGTATGAGAATACAGTGGAGCGCATTATTGCGCGGATAGTAGTGTATAGCACAAAATTCTAAACTATACTGCCATAACATCCCAAAGTTAATATAACCGAACGTAGCATAACTCAAACTAACGTGCCGGGACCACCATTGCTGGCATCCCAAGAGCCATGCAGGATATACTACATCACTGCACAACGCAGAAATCCACCGCATTGCAATGTACAGCACATACGCCGTAGATGTCCCAACCTAAAATATCCTAACCTAACCTATCCGAACGTAGCATAGCTCAACATAATTTCCCGAGGCCACTGCTCATGGCTTCCCCTGAACAAAGCAGACTGTGGTACAGCACGGTAGATCACAGAAACCCACCGAGGGACAGTGTATGGCACGAGAGTCAAAGCTATACTGACCAAACTTAGCCTAACCTATCAAAACCAAGTATAACCTAACTCAAACTAACCCGCCGCGACCGCTATTGCTCGCCTCCGCAGAGTCGAGCAGAGTATAGTAGAGCAATGTA